>NW_027211615.1:30695000-30860000 GCF_022749685.1 Semicossyphus pulcher | reverse complement strand
TTTTAAGGAACAATCATTTAATACTTTTGATCAGCAGCTTATTTCTCACATTTGGTAACAGTCTCCAGGTCGTTATGCTACGCTAGACTAACCTGTGCCTGTCTCTGAACTAGATTCACCAGGACGCTTCACTGAGGGACTCCAGCTCAGTTAGCCTGTCAGGCGAGCTGTAGGGTTCAGCATACAGAGCATGTCAGTATCCAAACGTCTGTTTGATGGCCTGGAAGTAGAACCGGGTCCAGCCCTCTTTGGTGGAGTCCTCCTCCCCCGCAGGAACTCCGTGACACTCCATCCTCAGTTCAGTCTCGTCTCCTCGGTCCTCAATATTCAGACTGATGGTTGCGTAGTGCTCTGACGACCAGACAATAACAAACAAGGCTGAGAATTCAGACGGTCCCTGAACACAGCACAGGTCCTGAAAACAGACCCTAAAATACATACCGCTGGGCCATGTCCTGAACCGCCACCTCATCTCGATCCTCTGGTCCGGTACCTGCAGGGATTAGCAGCAGTCTGGTTACCATGGTAACATGACAGCTCATTACAATGTTACCATGTTACAATGTTACAATTTCATTTAACAGATGCTTTTGTCCAAAGCGACGTACATCTGAGAGTTTAATACAACACAAGCAACGATCGAGACAGGAGGGAACGAAGTCAGTAAGAGCCAACAAACAGCTTCAGGTGTGATCGGACACTGGTGCCAACAGGCAGAGCACAGGGGATTATTATTTTAGAGCAATCATCATCATCATTAGTGGTTGGATGTGCAGCTGGGACCTCACCAGCTGTGTAAACTCTCCGCTGACACTCCCGTCTAAGAGCTGGAACCTCCCACCATGACGACCGTCCACTGCTGCTGCTGAGCGCGTAAACACCTGTACAAACTGCAAAGACAGGAAGAGTCAGCTAGGGTACTGAAGTACTAATACTAAAGTAATACTGAAGTACTACTTCAGTAATGGTATGAGTTTGGCCTGGATTTAGCCTGGACCTGCTGTGGTTTTGCCGTATTTGTTCTGAATTTACCTGGTTTGGTCTGGTTTGGTCTAGTAATGATTGGACCTGCTCTCGATTGGAAAACTTTAGACTTCTTCTCCTGATTATGTCCTGTTTTTTTGTTTGATTATTCAGATTTTTTTTAAACTTTTGCCTTTATTTGATAGGACAGCTGAAGAGAGACAGGAAACATGGGGAGTAGAGAATGATGGATGACATGCACAAGGTGATCGGCCGACCAGGGTCGGACCTGCAATCAAGGACTACAGCCTCTGTACATGAGGCGCCTACTGAGCAACTGCGCTAAACCAGCGCCCTATGTCCTGGTTTTAAGTGGTCTAGCTTTAGCCCTGGTTTGCCCTGTTTTGCCCTGGTTTGCCCTGGTTTGTCCCGGTTTGCCCTGGTTTGTCCTGGTTTGCCCTGGTTTGCCCTGGTTTGTCCTGGTTTGCCCTTGTTTGTCCTGGTCTGTCCTGGTTTGCCCTGGTTTGTCCTGGTTTGCCCTGGTTTGCCCTTGTTTGTCCTGGTTTGTCCTGGTTTACCCTGGTTTGCCCTTGTTTGTCCTTGTTTACCCTGGTTTGTCCTGGTTTGCCCTGGTTTGCCCTTGTTTGTCCTGATTTGTCCTGGTTTGCCCTTGTTTGTCCTGGTTTGTCCTGGTTTGCCCTGGTTTGTCCTGGTTTGTCCTGGTTTGCCTTTGTTTGTCCTGGTTTGTCCTGGTTTGCCCTGGTTTGTCCTGGTTTGCCCTGGTTTGTCCTGGTTTGCCCTTGTTTGTCCTGGTCTGTCCTGGTTTGCCCTGGTTTGTCCTGGTTTGTCCTGGTTTGCCCTTGTTTGTCCTGGTTTGCCCTTGTTTGTCCTGGTTTGTCCTGGTTTGCCCTTGTTTGTCCTGGTTTGCCCTTGTTTGTCCTGGTTTGTCCTGGTTTTCCCTTGTTTGTCCTGGTTTGCCCTTGTTTGTCCTGGTTTGTCCTGGTTTGCCCTGGTTTGCCCTGGTTTGCCCTTGTTTGTCCTGGTTTGTCCTGGTTTGCCCTGGTTTGCCCTTGTTTGTCCTGGTTTGCCCTGATTTGGTACCTCCTGATTGATGAAAGTCCTGTAGAGCTCGTCTGCAGATGTTTGGAAGGTTTCCTTCAGATTAAAGCTGCAGGTTGAGATCCGAGCACCTGTTGGGCAGGGTGCGGGGCTAGAAGAGCACCTTGGGGTGGAGCTACTCTGTTGGAGAAATTAGAGGTCAGAGGTCACTTAAGAGGCTGATCATGAGGATGAGATAGTTTAACCTGAGTTCACCTGAGTCTTGCTGGTCTGGATCTGGTTCTTCGTTTTGGGTTGAGGCAGCTTCTGTCCGTTGGCGGTGGGAAGGATCATCCCCTGACTGAACTCTGTGAGGTCAGAGGTTGCTCAGGTTACTACAGGGATTGCTGAATGGTTAGTGCTGATGTATTCTGGGTATCAGACCTGATTTGATTTGGCGGACGTACTCGTCCAGAACCCTCCGGACCTCCTGAACGCCGCTCTTCTTCATGAGGGTGAGGAGAGGCGTGTTGGGCGTGTCTTTACACAGAGACACTGAGATCTGTCATCAATGTGATCATCAGTCATTAACGCAGTGATCAATAAACTAAGTCTGATCAGGAACGGGAAGTGATTCACTCACATCCAGGTCGTCCATGTCGTTCTCGTCCGACAGGTTCGACACCTCCACAGTCCCTCGGTACTTCAGTCCGCTACTGGCCGTCCCTGCAGACAGGAAACAGGAAGCACAAGACACCTCAGAAAAAAGAGTTACACCCGTGTGATGTCAGAGGTCAGCAGCTAAAATGTGCAGTCCAGGTGTTATGTTCAAATTTATATAAATCCAAACAGGAAGTTCAGTAATGTCATCAGAGGGTTTGTAGTTCATAAACACAAAAGTAGATCTGTGACCTCATATGTTTGCTGACATCATCAGTTTTAATTAACATCAGCAACAGTTTTATTTAGCATACATGGCACCATGATAACTGAAGCTAGCCGTTGGCTAAGCTAGAAGCTAAGCTAGCTCTGTTTAGCCTCCGCAGAAAGAGTAAAAGTTCTTCTGATGAGTCCAGACTGTTTTAACATGAAGCTAACTGTTAGCATCTTTGTCTATCACAGTTTGTCTAGAACCTATGACACACACACACACTGACATCATCACTCACCCAGCCAGTTGGCTTTCAGCTGCCACTCGTAAAAGAAGATGAGTTTTCCTTTGCGGTTGTTGATGGAAGCTTCTCCGTCCAGTTTGGAGACATCTGTCAGCTGACAGACGCCCTCCGCCCCCTCCACCCGCACCCCCAACAGCAGCTGACGGAGACGTTCTGATGACCAGCTGCTGACATCGCGCTCCGTCCTGATGATGTCACACACAGAGAGGAAGAGACACATCAGCAGCTGTTCAACATTTGTGTGCAGCCCTCCCACCTCTGACATCACAACCTGTGGTCCATCAGGCCGTTTAAAAATATCTCAATATGTGCTGAACCAGCTGGAGGGTCACATATCACACACACACACACACACACACACACTGGTCTGTGAACAAACGTGAGCTTCAAGTTTTATCAGAATAAAAGAGTTAGAGCACTGTAATATTTATTCACCTACAAATATACTACTACTATAATCAAATGCGCAATGTTCTAGAGGGGTAATATGGCACTATGAGCTCTTTAAGATATGTTGGTGCCTGACCATTAAGAGCTTTGTAAGTAAGAAGAAGGATTTTAAATTCTATTCTAGATTTTACAGGAAGCCAGTGCAGAGAGGCTAATACAGGAGAGATGTGATCTCTCTTCCTAGTTCTTGTCAGCACACGTGCTGCAGCATTTTGTACCAGCTGCAGAGTTTTTAGTGACTTATTAGGGCAGCCTGATAGTAACGAGTTACAATAATCCAACCTGGAAGTAACGAATGCATGGACGAGTTTTTCTGCATCGTGTTGGGACAGGATGTGTCTGATGTTTGTTGTGAAGGTGAAAGAAGGCTGTCCTTGATATTTGTTTTATGTGGGAGATGAAGGACATATCCTGATCAAACAGAACTCCCAGATTCCTAACAGTAGTGCTGGATGCCAGGCTGATGCCATCTAGGGCAGCTATATCATTAGAGAAAGAGTCTCTAAGGTGTTTTGGGCCGAGCACAATAACTTCAGTTTGTCTGAATTAAGTAGCAGAAAGTTTCTAGTCATCCAGATCTTTATGTCCTTAAGGCATGCTTCTAGTTTAGATAGCTGATTGGTTTCGTCTGGCTTCATAGATAAGTATAATTGAGTATCATCTGCATAACAATGAACATTAATGGAGTGTTTCCTCATGATATTACCCAGAGGAAGCATATATAAGGTAAAAAGAATCGGTCCGAGCACAGAACCTTGTGGAACTCCATGACTAACTTTGGTTTGCATAGAGGACACATCATGAACATTAACAAACTGAGATCGATCTGATAGATAAGATTTAAACCAACTTAGTGCAGATCCTGTAATGAACATTAGCTGTTCTAGTCTCTGTAACAGGATGTGATGGTCTATCGTGTCGAAAGCGGCACTAAGATCTAACAGGACGAGTACAGAGAGAAGTCCTCTGTCTGAAGCAGGAAGTAGATCATTTGAAACTCTCAGTGCTGTCTCAGTGCTGTGGTGGACTCTAAATCCTGACTGAAAGTCCTCAAATAAACTGTTGTTATGAAGAAAGTCACATAATTGATTAGCGACTGCTTTCTCAAGGATCTTTGAGATAAAAGGAAGGTTAGATATAGGTCTATAGTTAGCTAAGGTGCCTGAATCATGGGTAGGCTTTTTAAGAAGTGGCTTAATTACAGCTAGTTTAAAAGACTGGGGTACATAGCCCGTCGATAAAGACATATTGATCATATCTAGTAAAGAAGTGCTAATTGAGGGAAAGACTTCCTGAAGCAGCTTGGTTGGAATCGGGTCTCAAAGACAGGTTGATGGTTTAGACGAAGATATCAGAGAATTTAGCTCAGGAAGGTCAATTGGAGAAAAACAGTGTGAACATCAGGTGTGTGAGCAGCTTCCAAAGATACATCTGCACCAGTTAATGGCAGGAGGTTACAAATTTTGTCTCTTATCTTTAGGATTTTGTCCTTAAAGAAGCTCATGAAATCATCACTGCTGAGGCCTATAGGAATACTTGGCTCAGTGGAGCTGTGACTCTCTGTCAGCCTGGCTACAGTGCTGAAAAGGTACCTGGGATTGTTTTTATGTTCTTCTATGAGGGAGGAGTAGTAGACACCTCGAGCATGCCGTAGGGCCTTCCTGTATTTATTAAGACTATTTTGCCAGAGTAAACGAGACTCTTCTGTTTTGGTGGATCGCCACATTCTTTCAAATTTACGCGACATTTGCTTCAAGTTACGAGTTTCTGAGTCATACCATGGAGCTAGCCTCTGTCGTTTAATAATCTTCTTCTTTAAGGGGGCAATCGAGTCTAGAGTACTTCTCAGCAAACCTGCAGTACTATCAACAAACTGATCAAGCTGAGAGGGACTAACATTAGCATCAGAGCTTTCTGTAGTGAAGAGATGATGCAGAACAGAAGAACAAAAGGCTAAACTGGACTAATATCATTACTGTGTATCTTGTGTAATTAATATTATTTGGTTGTTACTTTTTTTGTCTGGTTATCTATAGGTATCTGTATTCTTTAGTGTTATTTTGAATGCTTCGGCCTAGACCGAATTGATAAAGTTTATAGAAAAAAGGGGAAGGACTAGGTACGTGTTTTTCACTTCATCCTACACCCTTTCGAACAGACGTCAGTTATGAACTGAGACTCTTTAGAAATAATTATTTGCCTGAATGTTATTTTTCTTTATGTTGTCATTTTAAACATGTTCGAAATAAATAAATAAAAGATGTAAAGAATAACAACAACAAAAATAGGAACAACAACAACAATAAGAACAGCCACAACAACAATAGTAATAAAAACAGACCAGTGCCAGTTGTTGACGTTGGTGCCGTCAGCTCTCTGCTCGACGATCCATCGTGGATCTCCTTCTCCCCATTTAGCCATCAGGTACCAACAAGTACTGAGTACTGTCAATGCTACTGCCAGTACTGCTGTAAGTACTGCTGTAAGTACTACTGCTACTACTGACTGGAGTACAAGTTATTACACTGCTATAACACTCAACTGTAAGTGGTTGTGTTGCTCCTGCTGTCCTCACTGTAGTATCACTGCAGTACTTGCTGAACTTGTATCCTGAGTGTTAAAGCAAATGTCTTCTGTGAGTCTATTGAGCTGAAACCTGAAACCAGCTTCAGCTCTCACTGTCATTAAACTACTTCCTGTAAAGACTTTCAAAGTAAAACATGAAACATTAATACTTTAAATACTTTACTAAAAAACTATGCTGGAAATAAAACATACAGATAAAAACCTATCTAATCTAAACTAAATCTAATCTAAACTAAATCTATAGGATAGTGTTCAGTATATAAATAAATGTAATAAATTCTAAGAATTAAAATGTGTTGAATGTAATTTCTTCTATTGAGGCCCCGGTGAGAACAGTGAGGAAACGCTACATAACTTCTGAGGTGGCTGCAAATTTTATCGAGATTTTACAGAGCACTCTGCTGAAATCTTACCTGCACCCGGTGATTTTATTGCTGACAATTTTAACAGGAAATTGAAATCAGCTCTGGACTCTGTGGCTCCACTTTTAACAAAAACAATAAAAACAAAACCTTTACCCCCGTGGAGAAATGAGGAAGTTAAGAAATCGAAAAGACAATGCAGGAGTGCGGAGAGAAGGTGGAGAAAAAATAAACTCACAGTCCATTATCAGATATTTCGTGAACATCTCAAATCGTACAATAAAACAGTCAAACAGGCGAGAATATCCCATTTCTCAAAACTCATCACAGACAACAAAAATAACCCCAAATTTATTTTCTCCACCTTCGATCTTTTAACCAACACCAATTTTAAAAAATCCTCAGAGTCACCAACAGACGCCCTCTGCGAGGACTTTGCAGACCACTTCAGAAGTGAAATCGACGACATCAGATCCAGTCTTTTATCAGAATGTAACTTTTATCACACCTGGACAGTCGCTTTTATCTGAGGAAACACTGGAGAGTTTTGTCCTGGTTGATGCAGGGACACTTGGTCGAGTTTTCTCCCAGGTAAACCCAACAACCTGCCTTTTAGATCCAATTCCCACATCACTTTTAAAGACATTTTATGGATTCTTCGAGGAACAGATTTTAAATATAGTGAATTGCTCTCTTCAGACGGGTGTCTTCCCCGCTGCCTTCAAAACGGCTGTAGTGAAGCCCCTTCTGAAGAAGAGCAATTTAGATCCCAACATTTTTAATGAACTGCTTTTACCATATCAACCCTCGCGGACCCTGAGGTCCTCCGGCACCGGCCTTTTAGTCATTCCTAAAGTTAGAACCAAAACCCACGGTGAGGCAGCATTCAGTGACTGTGGCCCACGCTTGTGGAACAGCCTGCCGGAGAGCATCAGGACCGCAGAGACTGTTGATGTTTTTAAAAAGAAGCTCAAGACTCACTTTTTCAACTCGGCTTTTAACTGATTAATCCTGTTCTTTTAACTATTTTATTCAATTTTTAATATCTAATATTTTTATTGATTTATTCTTAATTCTTTTTGCACTTTATTGCTTTTATCTTATTTTTTCTATCTTTATCATGTTATTTCTTCCATTTATCTCAGCCTATCTTATTGTCTTTAGCCTTTTACTTTTTAGCTCCAGTGTTTCTTCATGGGAGCCCTCCACACTGGGAGGTGTGTCTGGTCTGCCCGCGGGGACATCGTCCTGGAGATCCCTCAGGCCCGGAGGACCGTGGGGCTCTGCACCTTGTGCGGAGTCTATCCCGGTCTTTCCGGGTCGGGGTGGTCTCTGTGGGTGGCACTCCCTGCAGGCGTAGACTGTGACCCCTCCCGATGCGGATGGCTCCCATAGGTGGCGTTTTCCTCACCTGTTCCTCAGTGTCCTGCCATGTCTCTCTACCATGTTTTATCCTGAGTGCGTGCGTGTGGGTGGGTGAGTGTATGTGTGTGAGTGTGTATGTACATACGTGTACATGTGTGTCTGTCTGTGTGTGTGATAAAGTGTATGTGTGCCTCTGCGGGGGGTCGGGAGGGGCAGGTTTCCAGTATTTGTATTATTGTAATTGTTTTTAATTCTTGTGATATGATTTAAATTTTTCTGTGAAGCACTTTGTGTTGCATTCTTTTTGCATGAAAGGTGCTTTATAAATAAAGTTTGATTTGATTTGATTTGATTTTCTTTTACAAACATTTTATTAAACAACTTTGGACAAAGAAAAAGAAAATTAAACAAGTTAGTTCAAAGTCAATCATTTATTATTCCTTTAAATAGAGTAATCTTTTTTATCATATTATTATTTATTTTATTCACAGCTATTAACTGTATTCATGGACACACAGAGGGGTTTATCGGCTTTATCAATCAATCAATCAAATATTATTTGTATAGCGCCATATCATAACCAAAGTTATCTCGAGACACTTTACAAACAGTCCTGGGTTCCGTTTCAGAAATGAGGTTCAACAAAGCCTCAGTCTAACCCGGACTGTGGTTTGACTTACTCTGAGCTGAAAGTCGCTTTCTGGTTCCAGAACAGCTGATCAGAGTTAGTTCAATCAACTCTGAGCAGGTTCAGCCGGAGCTAAGTGCGTGCACGCTGACTGTAAAAAGCCAGCCTTAATGGAGCCCCGACACCACGAGTCACCATGGCAACGGTACACAAAAAGAGGTCCTCCTACGTCACACCAGCGGAGCTCGAAATCCTCACGCGGACGTTCAGCGAATACGAGCATGTTTTTAGAAACATAAAGTAACACGGCTGCAGCTGCAAAAGAGAGAGAAGCGGCTCGAGTGAACGCGTCAGTTTGAACTGGTCTGTTTATTTAATACTTCATCACGACCGGAAGCTAAAATGTATATTAATTTAGGAGCAATGCAGCGGGAGAAAAAAACGTACATGGAAGCAGACTTAGACTTAGACTTAGACTCAACTTTATTGATCCCTTTGGGATGACTCCCTCTGGGAAATTCAGTCTCCAGCAGCTTATACAGTACAATACAATAGGAAAGAATCAGCACACAGAGGGTAAAAAATAAAGATCAAAATATATATATCTATCGATATATATATATATATATAAAAAAGTACAAAATTAGATAACAAAATATATAAAATATACACTCTTAGAAAATGTACAAGTAAACAGTGGGTAATAGTTCAATTAAACTAAATTAGGTTATTGCACTGTGGTATTAGGTTATTGCACTGTGGTGAGAGATTATTGCACATTGACAGATTTTTATTGCACATATGACCCTTTGAGAAATAAATAAATATTACTATTGAATAAAAGAAGTTAACTACTATTAACTTTGTGAGCTGAATTAGTGGCTACCGCTTGTGAGAGAGTCTGTCCCTGTTACCTCCTCCCCCTAAGTGAGGAGTTGTACAGCCTGATGGCATGAGGGACAAAGGAGTTCTTCAGTCGGTTAGTCCTGCACTTTGGAAGGAGCAGTCTCTCACTGAACAGGCTCCTCTGGTTGCTGATGACGGTGTGCAGAGGGTGGCTGGCATTGTCCATAATGTCCAACAGTTTGTTTAGTGTCCTTGTCTCTGCCACCGTCACCAGAGGGTCCAGCTTCATGCCGATCACAGAGCCGGCTCGCCTGATCAGTTTATCCAGTCTGGATGTGTCCTTCTTGGATGTGCTGCCTCCCCAGCACACTACAGTGTAAAAGAGGACACTGGCAACCACAGACTGGTAAAACATCCGCAGCAGTTTGCTGCAGATGTTAAAAGACCGCAGTCTCCTTAGGAAGTACATCCTGCCTTGTGTCTTCCCGTACAGGTGGCTGGTGTGTGTTGACCAGTCCAGTTTGTTGTCCAGACACAGCCCGAGGTATTTGTAGGAGTCCACACTCTCCACCTCAGCTCCCTCTAGTAGGACTGGTCTCGGCTTCGGTCTGGACCTCCCAAAGTCTATGACCAGCTCCTTTGTCTTAGAGGTGTTGAGCTCTAGGTGGTTTGTGCGGCACCAAGCAGCAAAGTCCCCCACCAGACTCCGATACTCCTCCTCTCTGTCGTCCCTGATGCATCCAACGATGGCTGTGTCATCGGCGTACTTCTGTATGTGACACAGCTCTGAGTTGTGACAGAAGTCCGAGGTGTACAGGGTGAAGAGAAGAGGGGCCAGCACTGTGCCCTGGGGGGCTCCAGTGCTGCTGACCACAGTGTCAGACGTGGTGTCCTTCAGCCTGACGTACTGTGGCCTGTCGGTGAGGTAGTTGGATATCCAGGCCACCAGGTGGGGGTCCACTCCCATCCGGTTCAATTTATCCCGAAGCATAGGGGGGTGAATGGTATTGAAGGCGCTGGAGAAGTCCAAGAAGAGAATCCTCGCTGTGCCTCTCTCCTTATCCAGATGGGAGTGGACTCGGTGTAGTAGGTAGAGGATGGCATCCTCCACACCAACACCTGGCTGGTAGGCGAACTGCAGGCTGTCCTGGGCGTGCTGCACCTGGGGTCTGAGGAGGCTGAGGAAGAGCCGCTCCAACGTCTTCATCAGGTGTGAAGTGAGTGCCACCGGCCGGAAATCATTCAGCTCACTGGGCCGGTTCTTTTTAGGAACCGGGACAATGCAGGATGTCTTCCAGAGGGTGGGCACTCTCCCTAGCTGCAGGCTGAGGTTGAAGATCCGTTGTAGTGGTTCCCCCAGTTCTGCAGCGCAGGTCTTCAGAAGTCTTGGACACACCTTGTCCGGGCCTGCTGCTTTCCTGGGTCGGAGCTTCCTCAGCTGTCCTCTGACCTGGTCTGTGGTGATGTGAGGTGGAGATTGTGTTGAGGTGGGGGGGGAGGGGGAGGAGGAGGGAGGTGCTGTGGTGTCTGGGGGGAGGTGTGTTGTGGGAAGAAGGAGAGATGGCTGAAGTGCGGGTGGGGGTGGGGGGGGCATGGGTTGGTTGAACCTGTTGAAAAAGTCATTCAGTTCGTTCGCCCTCTCCACTGTCCCCCCCACGGCTCTGGTCTTTGTGTTGTGACCTGTGATGGTCCTCACACCTTCCCAGACCTCCCTCATGTTGTTCTCCTTCAGCTTCTGCTCCACCTTTCTCCTGTAGCTGTCCTTAGCTTCCCTCACACGGTGTTTCACCTCCTGCTGTGCTGCCTTCATGGCCTCCCTGTCTCTGCTCCTGAAGGCAGCCTTCTTCATGTTGAGGACAGCTTTGACTTCCCGCGTTACCCATGGCTTGTTATTAGGGTAACAGCGGACAGTCTTAACAGGGGAGACCACGTCTGCACAGAAGTTCAGGTAATCTGTCAGACAGTGTGTCAGCCCCTCGATGTCCTCATCATGCTGGTTGATCAGCACATCCCAGTCTGTGGTGTTGTAACAGTCTCTCAGGGCACTTTCCATCTCAGGGGACCATCTCCTGCTGGAGCGAGTTGTTACCGGCTGCTTTCGGACCAGGGGGGTGTACAGTGGCTGTAGGTGAACCAGGTTGTGATCAGACTTCCCCAGTGGGGGGAGGGGTGTGACTCTGTATGCATCCCTCACATTAGCATACAGCAGATCAATCAAGCAGTTAAAAATAAAACAGCAGAACATCATTGAAAGGTGCGGCTCAGGCAGAACAGGCTCATGGCTGAACCTCACTTCAGTCAGATTTTAAATATGAAACAGATTAAATATCATTCAGTGGCTGTTTTAATGAGCATCAGTTTTATCCCTAACATGATGCTGACTTCACATACATTATAATTCATGTTGATTAAACTGAATGTGTTAGTTTAAATAAATAAAAAAATCCAATAACTAACGGCGTCTTATCTGAGCGCTCTCGGCAGTGGTGGTGGAAAATCTAAAAATGATGACTTTGACACAGATTTGTCTTTTGATTTTTTTATCATAATAATAAAAGACTTTTGCAAAGCGGTCAGAGCAGCACAGAGACGCAACGTTTCTTCTTTTAGTTTGTAACCGCTCAAACACACGCGTGAGACGGGCTGAATGAATGAGGAAGTGAATGAGGGTTTTATATTCTAGAGGGAGGAGACGGAGCGAAACTCTGAGTGTCTGAGAAAACCTGCTCGCGACCAGGTGAGGTTCACAGACACAGTTACCATAGTAACCAACTCAGAGTTAAAGTTACCTCTCTTTCTGAAATGGCACCCCGAAGTTTCCCTCATTTCAGGGTTAACAAACTCGGGGTTTCACTAAACCCGTTTTTGAAACAGACCCCAGGGCTAGCACTTAGGAACATTTAGTTGGTTTTACAATTGTTTCACAGCTCCAGTTAACTACAACTCCCAGTAGACTTCGCGCGGCCGGAAGCCGTTCAGCTTCAGCCAGAGAAGAAGAAGAAGAAGAAGAGCAGCAGCAGCAGCAGCAGCAGGTGAAGGTAAACGCAGCAGGTTATGATCGATTATACGTTTTTAAAGGACTTCAGTTTGATCGATGTACAGGGTATTAATCCGTATTATGACGTCACTTTTTCTGCCGTCTGTCAGCGGGAAACACTTAGTCGCATCCGGTTTAAATGTAGACGTATCTGTTAGCCTGCTAGCAGGCAAATTAGCTTCCTGCTGTCGACAAACAAAAATACACATCAGATACAAACTAAAACATTCACGGAAAATACAAGATAAATGTCACAGGAGGGAGTGAGAGCGGACTGACGTCATCAGGAGGAGCCGATCGGTGTTTTAAAACAAACCCGTCTGTAAACAGCAGCACAAGCTAACTGTAAAAGCTAACAACTGCAGTGTTCATCTGTCTTTGTTTGTGTTGACAGTTTGAATAAAGTTGTCATCACTCTGTGACGCTCGTGCAGATGATGAAGAGTAAAGCAGACGAGGAGGACTACTGGAACAGCTCCAAGTTCAAAGCCTTCACCTTTGATGACGAAGACGACGAGTTCAGCAGAGTGAGACCTGAACCCTTAAAGACCTGAACCCTCAGAGACCTGAACCCTTAAAGACCTGAACCCTCAGAGACCTAACCATTAAAGACCTGAACCCTCAGAGACCTGAACCCTTTAAGACCTGAACCCTCAGAGACCTGAACCCTTAAAGACCTGAACCCTCAGAGACCTGAACCCTTAAAGACCTGAACCCTCAGAGACCTGAACCCTTAAAGACCTGAACCCTCAGAGACCTAACCATTAAAGACCTGAACCCTCAGAGACCTGAACCCTTTAAGACCTGAACCCTCAGAGACCTGAACCCTTAAAGACCTGAACCCTCAGAGACCTGAACCCTTAAAGACCTGAACCCTCAGAGACCTGAACCCTTAAAGACCTGAACCCTCAGAGACCTGAACCCTTAAAGACCTGAACCCTCAGAGACCTGAACCTGTAAAGAACTGAAAGACAGCTGTGTGGGGTTACCTTTGTGACATCAGCAGATGTTTGTGTTTGTAGTTGAAAGAGTCGAAGCGGGCAGTGAATAGCATCCGACGCCTGGTGGAGGAAGACGACGATGAAGACGATGTGGAGAAGGTCAGCTGGAGCGGAGAGCCTGTTGGAAGTAAGACCTCATTGTTTCTCTGAAGCAGAATCCTGGGCTGTGATTGGCTGCAGGGTTAAATTATCTCCTGTGTGTCCTCAGGTATTTCCTGGTCTGTCAGAGAGACGGCAGCATCCAATCAGAGGACAGACAGAGAGCCAGCCTTCCCCAAAATCAATACAGACACGCCCACCTTCAGCAAGAGCAACTCTGGATACTCTCTGAGCTCGCTGTTCAAAGGTGAGTTAGTGGGACAGGTCAGCCAGGGAGGACAGTGGACAGGTGAGACGTGACACAGGCAATGGGTGAGACAGGAGTACAGGTGAGACAGGTGATCAAAGACTAAAGTCTGAATCTGTTTCTCTGCAGGAAAAACTAAAGGAGGAAACTTTCAGTCCTTCACTGACTGTGAGTCTCGAATGAGTGAATGTATGTAAACTGAGATGCTACATGTATGCTACCGCTAACCCTATAACCAGTAAGACTCTGTGTGTGTGTGTGTGTGTGTGTGTGTGTGTGTGTGTGTGTGTGTGTGTGATGTTCAGTATCAGACTGATGGGAATATTTTTCTGTTTTAGCACTCAGTGACTCGTCTGTCAGGCTCTACGCTCCAGAACTCCGAAAACCCAAATCTGAATACAAGGTGACGTCAAGATAATGTGGTTACAGGCTGATAATCTAGTTACAGGCTGATAATCTAGTTACAGGCTGATAATGTGGTTACAGGCTGATAATCTAGTTACAGGCTGATAATGTGGTTACAGGCTGATAATCTAGTTACAGGCTGATAATGTGGTTACAGGCTGATAATGTGGTTACAGGCTGATAATCTAGTTACAGGCTGATAATGTGGTTACAGGCTGATAATGTGGTTACAGGCTGATAATGTGGTTACAGGCTGATAATCT
This sequence comes from Semicossyphus pulcher, assembly GCF_022749685.1. Taxonomy (NCBI): domain Eukaryota; kingdom Metazoa; phylum Chordata; class Actinopteri; order Labriformes; family Labridae; genus Semicossyphus; species Semicossyphus pulcher. The sequence continues at coordinate 30,845,536 of NW_027211615.1, read as the reverse complement.
AGTTACAGGCTGATAATGTGGTTACAGGCTGATAATCTAGTTACAGGCTGATAATGTGGTTACAGGCTGATAATCTAGTTACAGGCTGATAATGTGGTTACAGGCTGATAATGTGGTTACAGGCTGATAATCTAGTTACAGGCTGATAATGTGGTTACAGGCTGATAATGTGGTTACAGGCTGATAATGTGGTTACATGCTGATAATGTGGATACAGGCTGATAATGTGGTTACAGGCTGATAATGTGGTTACATGCTGATAATGTGGATACAGGCTGATAATGTGGTTACATGCTGATAATGTGGATACAGGCTGATAATGTGGTTACATGCTGATAATGTGGATACAGGCTGATAATGTGGTTACAGGCTGATAATCTAGTTACAGGCTGATAATGTGGTTACATGCTGATAATGTGGTTACAGGCTGATAATGTGGTTACAGGCTGATAATCTAGTTACAGGCTGATAATGTGGTTACAGGCTGATAATGTGGTTACAGGCTGATAATGTGGATACAGGCTGATAATGTGGTTACATGCTGATAATGTGGTTACAGGCTGATAATGTGGTTACAGGCTGATAATGTGGATACAGGCTGATAATGTGGTTACATGCTGATAATGTGGTTACAGATCTGGTCTTTTTTCTGATGTTCTAAAGATGATGTCATTATGTTTGATGTCAGGATTATGTCAGCGATTGGTCGCCTGAGGAGACAGTCCACAGAATGCAGCAGGGAAAGGTAACAAACCTGTCTGTCTGTGCAGTATCAGTGTGTACCTGTACTGTGTGTGTTTCAGGCTGTGTGTCTGGTGACTGTAGTATCAGTGTGTGCTTGTACTGTGTGTGTTTCAGGCTGTGTGTCTGGTGACTGTAGTATCAGTGTGTACTTGTACTGTGTGTGTTTCAGGCTGTGTCTCTGGAGAAGTTCCGGTCTCTTCAGGACAAACTGCTGCTGCTGGATTTTGCCGTCAGCGCTCACGATGGAAACGTCATCACTGCTGTACCTCTCTTTATGATCTGTATCATAAGTTTCAATGTGTCGACTTTATTAACAACAGCATCACTAACAGCTTAACACACTGTTTGTTTCTCTTTCAGGTCTTAATTTATTTAAAGAGGACTCTGAATAAAGGTGAGACAGCTTGTTCAGACCCTGGGTCTGACTGTACTGTTCGTGGTCTGGTTGGACGTGGTCTGGCTGGACCTGGTCTTGGTCTGGTTGGACCTGGTTCTGGTCCTGGCTGGTCTGGGATCAGTTCTGGCTATGGTTCTTGTGCTGATTCGCTGTGTGTTTCCTGTCAGAGGTTTTGTTTCGAGAACTGGAGTCCAGACAGACGGCCTTGAGACACCTGATCCAGTATCTGACGGAGACCAGAGACCAGAGGCTGCTGCTGGAGCTGCTCAGGTCTGTGCTCACACCTGAACCTGAGCCTGTGTGTTCACCTGGTCTCACCTGGTCTTACTTGGTTTAAATGTTAACAGTTGTTTCTTCTTTTGTTCCTCCTCAGAGCTCTGGGCAGGACGGAGGACGCGGCGGTACGTAGTACACACTACGACACAGTCCAAGTACTCGAGAGAAGTATCAGGAGTATACTTCAGACTGACAGGAAGCTGATGTCATTTCCTGTCTGTTTCCATGGCAACAGCTGCTCCAGTATAAGGAACACCTGAGCATCCCTGATGACAACAAGAGGCGGGACTTCCTGAAGTGCTGCCTCAGGTGAGTGAGTGACTTAAATCATTTAGTCTACAGACACATGATGTCATGACCTGATGATGTCAGCAGTGACATCACTGTAACAATTATGTGTTTTTGTCCAGTCTCCCGTTCTCTGCAGAGGACTCGGCTCACGTCCAGGATCACTACACCCTGCTGGAGAGACAGATCATCATTGAGGTCTAAGACCAAGACTTTCACCCAGTTTAAACCAGTTTGACCCAGTTTAAAGCAGTTTAAAGCAGTATAAACCAGTTTAAACCAGTTCGACCCAGTTTAAAGCAGTTTAAAGCAGTTTGACCCAGTTTAAAGCAGTTTGACCCAGTTTAAAGCAGTTTAAAGCAGTATAAACCAGTTTAAACCAGTTCGACCCAGTTTAAAGCAGTTTGACCCAGTTTAAAGCAGTTTGACCCAGTTTAAAGCAGTTTAAAGCAGTTTAAAGCAGTATAAACCAGTTTAAACCAGTTCGACCCAGTTTAAAGCAGTTTAAAGCAGTTTGACCCAGTTTAAAGCAGTTTAAAGCAGTTTGACCCAGTTTAAAGCAGTTTGACCCAGTTTGACCCAGTTTAAAGCAGTTTGACCCAGTTTAAAGCAGTTTAAACCAGTTTGACCCAGTTTAAAGCAGTTTAAAGCAGTATAAACCAGTTTAAACCAGTTCGACCCAGTTTAAAGCAGTTTAAAGCAGTTTGACCCAGTTTAAAGCAGTTTAAAGCAGTTTGACCCAGTTTAAAGCAGTTTAAAGCAGTTTGACCCAGTTTAAAGCAGTTTGACCCAGTTTGACCCAGTTTAAACCAGTTTGACCCAGTTTGACCCAGTTTAAAGCAGTTTAAAGCAGTTTGACCCAGTTTGACCCAGTTTGACCCAGTTTAAAGCAGTTTAAAGCAGTTTGACCCAGTTTGACCCAGTTTGACCCAGTTTGACCCAGTTTAAAGCAGTTTGACTTTCGAACACGTTCAGTTTTTCTGTCACAGAACACAAGGTCAGTGTGTTATTATATTGTTACACTTCCTCCTGCAGAGAGCACACTCATGGACCGGTGCAGAGACCTGTCTTTAGGAGTTGATTGTGTGAACTCATAAGCACTACATTAGGCTGAAGTGTTCTGTGAGCCGCACAGAGAGTTCACACCTTATTTTACGTCCATGGTCAGTGAGAAGCTTCAACAATCCAACGATGGTTCATTCTGGATTTTAAAAAATTAATCTACCAGTGACTTCACAGCTCGTGGTTTAAATACTTAAAAGTCATTACTGGTGAGTGTTACAATCTGTTGTTTCCCATCACCTGCACCAGTTTACTCAATTTAATCAGAATGCATTTGACTTCAAGATTACAAGCAGTTTAAATTCCTTTGCAATCCCAGAAGAAACCAGGACTATCCCATTTACTGTCCCCGTTTAACTCCAGTTTGAACCGAATTTTCTCTCCATTTTATTGCCAGGCAACTGATCGGCAGAATGAGCGCGGTGGGAAGGTGGAAATCTTCCAGAAGTTTCCCAGAAGAGCTTCAATCCTTAACATGCCGTTAGTTACAACGCTGTACTACTGCTGTTTCTACCACTACGATGAGTCTGAGGTTAGTCTAAGCTTAGTTAAACCAGTCTGAGGTTAGTCTGAGTTTAACTAAACCGGTCTGAGGTTAGTCTGAGTTTAACTAAACCGGTCTGAGGTTAGTCTGAGTTTAACTAAACCGGTCTGAGGTTAGTCTGAGTTTAACTAAACCGGTCTGAGGTTAGTCTGAGTTTAACTAAACCAGTCTCTCAACTGTAGTTTAGTTGAACCAGGTTTCCTTTTGTTCTCAGGGGACCTACAGCAGTCCGTTGAACATCCGTCAGACTTTTAAGGTGAGACTGGTTCAGTTGTTGACGTGTATAAACAAATTAAACTTGACCTTCTTGTCACTTACAAACGGCTGGTGACCTTTGACCTCAGATTTCGGAGAAGCAGTATTTTGTGACGGCGTTGGCAGCGCGGGCGAAGCTGAAGGCGTGGTTAGATGTGGACGCTCTGTTCACCAGCAGGAACTGGCTCGGCTTCACCAGGAAGAAATCTCCGCTCAGCTTCCACCGAGTGGTTGACATCCTGCAGAAAAACTCTGCCCCCACACAGGTGAGGTGAGACAACACATTAGACAGGTGTGTATAATGGCTGACAGGTGTATATTGGACATGTGCGATGTGATTGAAAGGTGCTGCAGACCTACCTGGCGCTGGTGGAGGACGGCGAGCTGAGGATCAGTTTGGCTCAGAAACATAAATGTCACGACATCGTCATCAACGTGAGAATCACAATGTTTTACATTAACAAGCTTTAACCAATCACAACCATCAAACACACCTGACACCTGCTGTGTTTATGATGTCATGGACTCCTGTGATGTCACGTGTATTTGGGCCAATCAGACGTACAGGGACCTGAAAGACCGGCAGCTGTTGCTGGGATACCGGGGGAAGGTGGAGAGAGGATCAGCAGAGGAGAAAAGGATCGAGGAGCTGCTCAACAACCCGGTGAGGAGGAGGAAGAGGAGGAGGAGGAGGAGGAGGAGATGAGTGTGGGGGACAGCAGCAGGAGGAGGAGGAGGAGGAGAGGGGTGTGGGGGACAGCAGTAGGAGGAGGAGGAGGAGGAGGAGGAGGAGAGGAGGGTGGGGGACGGCAGGAGGAGGAGGAGAGGGGTGTGGGGTACGGCAGGAGGAGGAGGAGGAAGAGGAGAGGGGTGTGGGGGACAGCAGGAGGAGGAGGAGGAGAGGGGTGTGGGGGACAGCAGGAGGAGGAGGAGAGGGGTGTGGGGGACAGCAGCAGGAGGAGGAGGAGGAGGAGGAGGAGAGGGGTGGGGGTCAGCAGGAGGAGGAGGAGAGGGGTGTGGGGGACGGCAGCAGGAGGAGGAGGAGGAGAGGGGTGTGGGGGACAGCAGCAGGAGGAGGAGGAGGAGGAGGAGGAGGAGGAGAGGGGTGTGGGGGACAGCAGGAGGAGGAGGAGAGGGGTGTGGGGGACGGCAGCAGGAGGAGGAGGAGGAGAGGGGTGTGGGGGACATGAGGAGGGGGGGGCAGGAGGAGGAGAGGGGTGTGGGGGACGGCAGCAGGAGGAGGAGGAGGAGAGGGGTGTGGGGGACGGCAGCAGGAGGAGGAGGAGGAGAGGGGTGTGGGGGACGGCTGGAGGAGGAGGAGGAGAGGGGTGTGGGGGACGGCAGCAGGAGGAGGAGAGGGGTGTGGGGGACATGAGGAGGGGGGGAGCAGGAGGAGGAGAGGGGTGTGGGGGACGGCTGGAGGAGGAGGAGGAGGAGAGGGGTGTGGGGTACGGCAGGAGGAGGAGGAGGAGGAGGAGAGGGGTGTGGGGGACAGCAGGTGGAGGAGGAGGAGGAGGAGGAGGAGAGGGGTGTGGGGTACGGCAGGAGGAGGAGGAGGAGGAGAGGGGTGTGGGGGACAGCAGGAGGAGGAGGAGGAGGAGGACCCGACTGAACTTCTTCTTCTCTTACAGCAAATCCGCTGGAAGAACTGACGATCCGTCAACCAAAGACTTTTATTTTGAAAGAATACAGGAAGCTTCCTGCATGGTGAATGAGCCTCCATCACCGTGACAACAGGAAGTTCAATCAGCTTACAGCTGGGGGATTGTTGTTTGACACAGCCCCAAAAGCACGGAGTGGGAGGGGCTTCTTTTTTTGCTGAGTCATCGATTCAACATCCTGAAATGTTTTTATATGAAAGAAAGAAATAAAAGATTAAAACTAAAAATTAGAACTGAAGCCTCTTACTGCTTAAGGACGGGGGGGGGGGGGGGTGTAAGGAGGAGGCAGATGAGGGGAGGATATGGAGGAGAAGAGCAGTGTAGGAGGTAGAGCCTCCTTCAATTATCAGGCAGACACCCTCTCTTCTTTTAAGAGTTCAAACTTTCCTCTGTGATAAAGCTTATAGTTAGGCCTGGCTCAGGCTGGGACCAGCCCAGAGTTATGCCCCCTCTCTCTCCTCTGTCCATCACGGATGGAAAAATGGACAAGACTCGTGCATCATACTTTTCATGAGCAGAACAGCAGCTCCTCATGGAGATATACGAAGAAATGAAACACATACTTAGAAAAAGGAAACACAGCTGCTATAATTAAAGAACGAGAGAAAGCCTGGCAGAGTGCAGCGGGCCGGCTGAATGTGTAAGCAGAGCGACAATGTGCAGTTAATAAACCGTGCTCCACTGAGACTGTCATCCTTACAACTAAAGGAGTTACTTTTCCAATCGTTAACAGCTGTACGTTTTGCATGTTACTCAGATTATCATTAAAATTGCAAACTATTATCCACAATGTGTGTCTATTTATTCTGTCCACTTTATTTAATCTATTTATCTATCTTATGGTTTTTGTATTGTATGTATTTATCGATCATTCATTAAGAACAAACTTGTCGGCCACAAACGGACCTGGCAGCAAGTCAAAATTAAAATCAATCAATCAATCAATCAAATTTTATTTGTATAGCGCCAAATCATAACCAGGGTTATCTCGAGACACTTTACAGAAAGAGCAGGTCTAGACCGACTCTTTGTTAAGTTATTTAAAGAGAGGCCCAACATGAATCACCATGAGTAGCACTTAGCAATTCGGCACATTGGCAGAAAAACTTCCTTTTAACAGGCAGAAACCTCGAGCAGAACCAGACTCATGTTGAACAGCCATCTGCCTCGACTGGATGGGCCGAAAATGGGATAGAAGGAGATGCAGGATAGAGACAGGCAAAGAGAGCAACAACAACATATGTTCTTGTTACCACAACAACATATGTCCTTGTTACATGAACAACAACAGACACATACTTATGGTTACAATGCCAATAATAGTGGTAGACTAGGGTGAAGATTGGCTAAATAAATAAATAAATAAATTAGCGAGAGAAGCAGAGTAATGATAAAGGCTGAGGTAATCGTAATTGTAACAGTTGAAGTCAACAGGTCTACTATTAGCATTAGCAGCAACAATAATGATACTATGGGGAAGACTGATGTTAGTAGGTGTTGCAGTCGAGCAGGTCCACAGCAGCAGGTGGTCTGCAGCAACGATCCTCAGGAACCTTCAAGACAAGGGAGCACAAGAACTCCCGGGAAGATATGTGGTTAGTAATGTTAATGGGACCAGAAGATACGGAGTTAATGAGCTGCATTAATATGACAGAGAGAGAGAGAGAGAGAGTCAGAGAGAGAGAGAGAGAGAGAGAGAGAGTCAGAGAGAGAGAGAGAGAGTCAGAGAGAGAGAGTCAGAGAGAGAGAGAGAGAGAGAGAAGCTTGGTGTGTCAGATCCCCCCGGCAGTCTAAACCTATAGCAGCATAACTCTGGGCTGGTCCCAGCCTGAGCCAGCCCTAACTATAAGCTTTATCAAAGAGGAAAGTTTTAAGTCTACTCTTAAAAGAAGAGAGGGTGTCTGCCTCCCGGACCTTGACTGGTAGATTGTTCCAGAGGAGGGGGGCCTGGTAATTGAAGGCTCTACCTCCAACACTACTCTTAGAGACTTTAGGTACCACAAGCAGGCCTGCATCCTGGGAGCGCAATGTTCTAGAGGGGTAATATGGCACTATGAGCTCTTTAAGATATGATGGTGCCTGACCATTAAGAGCTTTGTAAGTAAGAAGAAGGATTTTAAATTCTATTCTAGATTTTACAGGAAGCCAGTGCAGAGAGGCTAATACAGGAGAGATGTGATCTCTCTTCCTAGTTCTTGTCAGCACACGTGCTGCAGCATTTTGTACCAGCTGCAGAGTTTTTAGTGACTTATTAGGGCAGCCTGATAGTAACGAGTTACAATAATCCAACCTGGAAGTAACGAATGCATGGACTAGTTTTTCTGCATCGTTTTGAGACAAGATGTGTCTGATGTTTGTTGTGAAGATGAAAGAAGGCTGTCCTTGATATTTGTTTTATGTGGGAGATGAAGGACATATCCTGATCAAACAGAACTCCCAGATTCCTAACAGTAGTGCTGGATGCCAGGCTGATGCCATCTAGGGCAGCTATATCATTAGAGAAAGAGTCTCTGAGGTGTTTTGGGCCGAGCACAATAACTTCAGTTTTGTCTGAATTAAGTAGCAGAAAATTTCTAGTCATCCAGATCTTTATGTCCTTAAGGCATGCTTCTAGTTTAGATAGCTGATTGGTTTCATCTGGCTTCATAGATAAGTATAATTGAGTATCATCTGCATAACAATGAACATTAATGGAATGTTTCCTCATGATATTACCCAGAGGAAGCATATATAAGGTAAAAAGAATCGGTCGGAGCACAGAACCTTGTGGAACTCCATGACTAACTTTGGTTTGCATAGAGGACACATCATGAACATTAACAAACTGAGATCGATCTGATAGATAAGATTTAAACCAACTTAGTGCAGATCCTGTAATGAACATTAGCTGTTCTAGTCTCTGTAACAGGATGTGATGGTCTATCGTGTCGAAAGCGGCACTAAGATCTAACAGGACGAGTACAGAGAGAAGTCCTCTGTCTGAAGCAGGAAGTAGATCATTTGAAACTCTCAGTGCTGTCTCAGTGCTGTGGTGGACTCTAAATCCTGACTGAAAGTCCTCAAATAAACTGTTGTTATGAAGAAAGTCACATAATTGATTAGCGACTGCTTTCTCAAGGATCTTTGAGATAAAAGGAAGGTTAGATATAGGTCTATAGTTAGCTAAGGTGCCTGAATCATGGGTAGGCTTTTTAAGAAGTGGCTTAATTACAGCTAGTTTAAAAGGCTGGGGTACATAGCCCGTCGATAAAGACATATTGATCATATCTAGTAAAGAAGTGCTAATTGAGGGAAAGACTTCCTGAAGCAGCTTGGTTGGAATCGGGTCTCAAAGACAGGTTGATGGTTTAGACGAAGATATCAGAGAATTAAGCTCAGGAAGGTCACCTGGAGAAAAACAGTGTGAACATCAGGTTTTTGAGCAGTTTCCAAAGATACATCTGCACCAGGTAACGGCAGGAGGTTACAGAGTCTCTAATCTTTAGGATTTTGTCCTTAAAGAAGCTCATGAAATCATCACTGCTGAGGCCTATAGGAATACTTGGCTCAGTGGAGCTGTGACTCTCTGTCAGCCTGGCTACAGTGCTGAAAAGGTACCTGGGATTGTTTTTATGTTCTTCTATGAGGGAGGAGTAGTAGACACCTCGAGCATGCCGTAGGGCCTTCCTGTATTTATTAAGACTATTTTGCCAGAGTAAACGAGACTCTTCTGTTTTGGTGGATCGCCACATTCTTTCAAATTTACGCGACATTTGCTTCAAGTTACGAGTTTCTGAGTCATACCATGGAGCTAGCCTCTGTCGTTTAATAATCTTCTTCTTTAAGGGGGCAATCGAGTCTAGAGTACTTCTCAGCAAACCTGCAGGACTATCAACAAACTGATCAAGCTGAGAGGGACTAACATTAGCATCAGAGCTTTCTGTAGGAAACAGATGTGGTAAAGAATTGTTTCATTAAATTTAGCTACAGTCCTATCAGACAAACATCTTGTGAGTACATGTTTGTTAACTGGAGAGTAGTCGGTTAATAGGACATCGAATGTTACTAAATAGTGATCTGATAAAAGAGGATTTTGTGGGAAGACAATTAAGTTTTCGGTTTCAAGGCCATAAGCTAGAACAAGGTGGAGGGTGTGGTTAAAGCGGTGAGTAGGCTGGTTTACACTCTGAGTGAAACCAATAGAGTCCAAAAGGGACATAAATGCCATGCTAAGACTATCATTATCAACATCTACATGAATATTGAAGTCCCCTACAATAATTATTTTATCTGAACTCAGGACTAAATCTGATAAAAACTCTGAGAATTCAGTTAGAAAATCAGAGTATGCGCCAGGAGGGCGGTATACTATCACAAATAAAACAGGCTGTAAAGTTTTACAGGCTGGGTGTGAAAAACTCAGAACAAGGCTTTCAAAAGAGCTGAAACTAAGTTTGGGTCGAGGGTTGATTAGAAGACTAGAACTGAAGATAGCTGCCACTCCACCACCTCGACCAGTGTCTCGAGGAGTATGAGTATTAAGATGACTGGGAGGAGTGGATTCATTGAAGCTGACATATTCTTCCTGACACAGCCAAGTCTCAGTTAGAGAGAGTAAATCAATATGATCATCTGATATCAGGTCGTTCACTAATAGAGCTTTAGATGACAGGGATCTGATATTTAACACACCACATTTAATTCTCATATTTTTTGGCATAACTTTGGTTGTTGTTTTAATTTTTATTAAATTGTTTTGATTTACTCCTTTTTTATTTGAGTTTGAATTAACTGTAATAAAAGGCCTGGGTTGGGGGGCAGACACAGTCTCTATAACATGAACATTGTGGCTGGGAAACTGCTCACAGGGAAGCTCAGAGGAGTGTGTAGGACTACAGCTCTGCCTCCTGGTCTCAGCTCTGGTTTGTCAGGTTTTACGACTAACAAACTTAGCCATATTATGAGACAAAAGAGCTGCACCATCCAAAGTGGGATGAATGCCGTCTCTTCCGATCAGACCAGGCTTTCCCCAGAATGTCTGCCAGTTATCTATGAAGCCCACATCGTTTGCTGGGCACCACCTCGACAGCCAGCGGTTGAATGATGACATGCAGCTATACATGTCATCACTCGTCAGATTGGGCAGGGGTCCAGAGAAAACTACGGAGTCCGACATCGTCTTTGCAAATGCACACACCGACTCAACATTAATTTTAGTGACTTCCGATTGACGTAACCGGGAGTCATTAACGCCGACATGAATTACAATCTTATCAAATTTACGATTATCCTTTGTCAGCAGTTTTAAATTGGACTCGATGTCGCCCGCTCTGGCCCCAGGACTACATTTCACTATGGCCGCTGGCTTCGCTAACTTCACGTTTCTGACTATGGAGCTGCCAATAGCCAGAGTTGGTTTCTCAGCGGGTGTGTCGCTGAGTGGGGAAAACTTGTTCGAAACGTGAAGTGGTTGGTGGTGAACCGTGTGCTTCGTCTTGCGGCTATGCTTCCCTCTGAGAGTAACCCAGCCACTGCATCCCGGCTGCTCGGGAGTTGCCGGGGGAGAAGCTACGCTAGGTCGGCCCGCACCGGCTACTGGCCCTGGGGGCTTGCTGCTGATTACAGCAGCTAGCGATGCTTGGTTTTCCAAGGTGCGGAGCCGCGTCTCTAATTCCGTGATCCTCGCCTCCATAGCTCCAAAAATACTACATTTCATACAAGTACCCTTATCCGTAAAGGAGGTCGAGGTAGAGCTAAACATCTGACACACCGAACAGGGCAGATCAGGAGAGCAGGAGGGAGAAGGAGAAGACATTTCAATTGATTAAGCTAGCTGCTAAGCTAACGGCTAAGCGAGTATAAAGTTAAGGGTTTAGCAGATATGACGCTAATGCAACAACGAGAGTGCTTGATGAAAACTAGTGTCTGTTTAAGTACACAGCAGCTGAATAACCACAGTGATGATAACTACAGCAGATTAATTGATTTAGCTCGAGCTCTAGCAGCAGCTACAAACAGCACAGGACAACACAGTAGCAGCGAGAAAACAGGAAATGACGTAATGACGCAATACGCTCACCTGACGCAATACGCTCACCACAAGAACAAAAACACAAGAACATTCTGCCGGCTGCTCAGTGACTTGATTATTGATAACAATGTACACATGAGGTGGATCGATCTGCTGACATGTTTTATGTCTCTATGATTGTAGTGAAGATAAGTCTGGCACGGGGGGCGGCCCACCGACCAAGGAGTTCACTCCAGCAGAGGTCGAGAGGAGGGGGTCGAGAGGAGGAGGAGGAGGAGGAGGAGGAGGGGGAGGTCGAGAGGAGGAGGAGGGGGAGGAGGGGGAGGTCGTTTCTTCTGATATTTTGTGAACGCGTCTCATGTGACGTCACTCAGTGCGGTGCGTTCAGGGACCTGCCGTCAGATTATTGATGTTTTTCTGTCTCATAGTTGTTTTGATTTTTTCAGGAGCCTGATGAATAAATGATGACGGGATGAATTAAAAATTGCGGATGAATAAATTATGATCTTGCTGTAGTGTATTGTCACGTGACCCGCCCCAGTGTTACTCTCGTCACGTCTCATCGCTTCATTTAGAGTCAGAGCGCGCGAGCAGACAGACGGCGATGCGCGAGACAGCGGTGAGTTTTTCCCTCTCTCGTCATGTTCCTGCTGTGATTCTATTCGATATTCAATTGATCGATTCTATTTTACTCAATAACTCGAACCAGAATCTAAAACTTGATTAATGATGACGTCAAATTAACACAAAGTTCGTTCATAAATCAAGAGAATGTTTTGAGTGAATGATAACCAGATTAAAGATCATCTTTGGATACTTGAATCAATGTTAATGATTTTATGTACAAATAAATATGAAATGAGTGTTGATACAGACCGATAGAAATAAGTTAGTTTGTGGAGGATCAACAGGAAAACTAAAGAAACGTTTGTTTTGTGAAATTAAATGTCCGATTCTTTATTTCCTGTTTATCTTTAGAAAATAATCAGTGATAGTATGATGAAGCACACGGTGGTATACTTCGGCCTTGAGTGATCCGTGCAGTCAATAGGGTTTTATACATACGAGTAATGTGAGCAGGTGAAGGTGTGAGCGGGAGCAGCAGGTGAAATAACTGAAGAGCAGCGAGGTGAGCAGATTAGTTTCTGTACATTAATGTGATGTGAAGTGCGGATGATTACCTGGATGTAATGAGGTCAGAGTGCAAACAATCAATCAGAGGGCAGCAGAGAAACAAAGAACATTAGAACAAAGGGGACCAGAGAGCATCATAGGACTTTAGTCTCTTTTTTTTTGAAAATAACAGGCTGACAGAAATAGTTTAAATTTGAGATTCTGAACTCTTATTGGATGACTGAAGCAGCCAAACAGAAACCGTTCAGACCGAACGTTTCACTGTCCAGATGACTCGTTTGTTCCTGAAGGAGTAAAAAACAAAACAAACTTTAATAGAGTTATTGTGTGAAAACTACGACTGACCGACGGCCGTGGCTCCACGCACACTTTATTTTCACATCAACATTTTCTGAGCCAAACAAACTGATCAGATCTGAGCCGGTTTCCTTTGGTCTGTTTCAGACTCCATGAATCAAAACGTAAGGCTGTTGTGGCGGGGACTTCCTGTGAGTGTCACACAGGAAGCGAAGTCTCAGTCAGAGAAACGCTGACTGTCAGTTTGTGGGTGGAAACGTGTCGACACTTGAGAAAGAGATTTAATCTGAATGTGAAGATGAACTTCATCTGACTGTCAGGACGCCAGCGTCACGGATCGAACATGACACCAATGTCACAATGTACAGGTGATGGTTAACAGGTGATGGTTAACAGTTGATAGTGTACAGGTGATGGTGTACAGGTGATAATGTACTGGTGGTGATGTACAGGTGATGGTGTAAAGGTGATAATGCACAGGTGATGGTGTACAGGTGATGGTGTACAGGTGATAATGTACTGGTGGTGATGTACAGGTGATGGTGTAAAGGTGATAATGCACAGGTGATGGTGTACAGGTGATGGTGTACAGGTGATAATGTACAGGTGATGGTGTACAGGTGATTGTTTACAGGTGATAATGTACAGGTGATGGTGTACAGGTGATAATGTACTGGTGGTGATGTACAAGTGATGGTGTAAAGGTGATAATGCACAGGTGATGGTGTACAGGTGATGGTGTACAGGTGATAATGTACAGGCGATGGTGTACAGGTGATTGTTTACAGGTGATAATGTACAAGTGATAGTGTACAGGTGATGAAGTACAGGTGATGATGTACAGGTGATGGTGTACAGGTGGTAATGTACAGATGATGGTGAACAGGTGATAATGTACAGGTGATGGTGTACAGGTGATAATGTACAGGTGATAGTGTACAGGTGATGGTGTACAGGTGATGGTGTACAGGTGGTAATGTACAGATGATGGTGAACAGGTGGTAATGTACAGGTGAGGGTGTACAGGTGATAATGTACAGGTGATAGTGTACAGGTGATGGTGTACAGGTGATGGTGTACAGGTGATGATGTACAGGTGATGGTTAACAGTTGATAGTGTACAGGTGATGGTGTACAGGTGATAATGTACTGGTGGTGATGTACAGGTGATGGTGTAAAGGTGATAGTGTACAGGTGATGGTGTACAGGTGATAAATGTAAAGGTGATAGTGTAAAGGTGATAGTGTACAGGTGATGGTGTACAGGTGATGGTGTACAGGTGATTGTTTACAGGTGATAATGTACAGGTGATGGTGTACAGGTGATGGTGTACAGGTGATTGTTTACAGGTGATGATGTACAGGTGATGATGTACAGGTGATTGTTTACAGGTGATAGTGTACAGGTGATGATGTACAGGTGATGGTGAACAAATGATTGTTTACAGGTGATAGTGTACAAGTGATGGTGTACAGGTGATGGTTTACAGGTGGTAATGTATAGGTGATAATGTACAGGTGATGGTGTACAGGTGATGATGTACAGGTGATGGTGCACAGGTGATGGTGTACAGGTGATGGTGTACAGGTGATGGTGTACAGGTGATGATGTACAGGTGATGATGTACAGGTGATGGTGCACAGGTGATGATGTACAGGTGATGGTGTACAGGTGGTAATGTACAGGTGATGATGTACAGGTGATGGTGTACAGGTGATGGTGTACAGGTGGTAATGTGCAGGTGATGGTGTACAGGTGATGGTGTACAGGTGGTAATGTGCAGGTGATGGTGTACAGGTGATGATGTACAGGTGATGGTTAACAGTTGATAGTGTAAAGGTGATAGTGTACAGGTGATGGTGTACAGGTGATGGTGTACAGGTGATGGTTTACAGGTGATAATGTACTGGTGGTGATGTACAGGTGATGGTGTAAAGGTGATAGTGTACAGGTGATGGTGTACAGGTGATGGTGTACAGGTGGTAATGTGCAGGTGATGGTGTACAGGTGATGGTGTACAGGTGATGATGTACAGGTGATGGTGTACAGGTAGTAATGTACAGGTGATAGTGTACAGGTGATAATGTACAGGTGATAATGTACAGGTGATGGTGTACAGGTGATGATGTACAGGTGATAATGTACAGGTGGTAATGTACAGGTGATGGTGTACAGGTGATGATGTACAGGTGATAATGTACAGGTGATAATGTACAGGTGATGGTGTACAGGTGATGATGTACAGGTGATGGTGTACAGGTGATAGTGTACAGGTGATGGTGTACAGGTAGTAATGTACAGGTGATAGTGTACAGGTGATAATGTACAGGTGATGGTGTACAGGTGATGGTGTACAGGTGATGGTGTACAGGTGGTAATGTACAGGTGATAGTGTACAGGTGATGGTGTACAGGTGATAATGTACAGGTGATGGTGTACAGGTGATGGTGTACAGGTGATAATGTACAGGTGATGGTGTACAGGTGATAATGTACAGGTGATGGTGTACAGGTGATGGTGTACAGGTTGTAATGTACAGGTGATGGTGTACAGGTGATGGTGTACAGGTGATGGTGTACAGGTGATAATGGCCTCAGTTCAACTTTCTGATGTGTTTGTTGAACATTTTAACTTTTTCAGGTTTCTCTTTTTTTCCAGTTTCTTCGTCGTCTGCAGACAAACGGTTCTTGACTGTGATTGGTCGTCTCTCTCTCTCTCTGCACACATCATGGATGAGCTGCAGGAGACCGACCCACTCTTTGTGCTGAACAACACAGGTTTGGAGCCGTGCGAAACTCCGTACGATGAGGGCCGCCTGCTGTTGGTGCTGCTATACAGCGTGGT
This sequence comes from Semicossyphus pulcher, assembly GCF_022749685.1. Classification (NCBI taxonomy): domain Eukaryota; kingdom Metazoa; phylum Chordata; class Actinopteri; order Labriformes; family Labridae; genus Semicossyphus; species Semicossyphus pulcher. The sequence goes on along the minus strand of NW_027211615.1, from coordinate 30,830,024 downwards.
GCTGGTTATGGGACTTCCTGCCAACCTGCTGACGGTCTACCTCACCTGGCAGCAGGTACAGAGGAATAATGTGCTGGGTGTGTACCTGTGGAGTCTGTCACTGTGTGACCTCACCTACCTGTGCACGCTGCCGCTGTGGGCGTTGTACGTCAGCAAGGGTCACTCGTGGCAGTGGGGCTCAGCCGCCTGCAAGCTAACGGGCTACATCTTCTTCAACAACATGTACATTAGCATCTTTCTGCTCTGCTGCGTTTCCTGCGACCGCTACGTCGCCGTTGTCTACAGCATCGAGTCCCGTGGCCTTCGCCGGCAGCGCCTCGCTACCTTTGTCACCCTCACCATCGTACTGCTGGTTGCTGTCGGTCATGTTCCTGTTTTCATCATGAGGGAGGGGGACGCCGCAGAAGGAGAAGGCCACTGCTTTGAGCCGAGTCAGAGCAGCGCTAAGGTGACGGGCTTCAACTACGCCCGCTTCGTCATTGGCTTTCTGATCCCACTGCTCATACTGGTGGCGACGAACCGTGGCATCCTGATCAATGTGCAGCGCAGCACGGGGCTGCAGCGGGAGCAGAAGGAGCGCGTCCGCTGGCTGGCGGCGGCGGTGGTGGTGTTGTTTCTGGTCTGCTTCGCTCCGTATCACGTGATCCTGCTGGTTCGAGCCGTCATCTTCCACTTACCCCAGCCGGAGGGCAGCACCTGTCTGTTTGAGAGGACCATGTACACACCCTACACCATCTCGCTGGGCCTGTCCACTGTCAACAGTGCTATCAACCCCATCCTCTACGTTCTGTCCAGTGACAACATCCGCAAAGAGCTGCGCCGTGGCCTCTCCCGGGTCTGTGACAGAGCACACCTAAGACCACGATCCGACAGCAGCCAGAACAGGATCCAGCCCACCAGGAACTCCTCGGAGCTGAATGCACAGGCTGAGACCGACAGACCCCAGGGACCACAAGGGACCTGACAGAACCACTCTGCCAGTCTCTGCTGGTCTCTATTGATCCCATATGGACTCTGTTGGTCCCTGCTGGACTCTGCTGTTCCCTGTTGGTCCCTGCTGGACTCTGCTGGTCCCTGTTGGTCCCATGTGGACTCTCTCAATAATCTGTCTCTCCAGCAGTGGGTGGATGTGCAGGTTGTCCTGAAGGTGGCGCTGCAGAGGTGAAGGTGTGTCCTGGGAGGAGCAGGACAGGGATCAGGACTGTCCTGGGAATGTGGTCTACAGACCTCAGAGACCATCAGATTCAGGTCTTCAGACTAAATAAAGGTTTCAGATAAAAATGACCTGAAGCAGTTGTTTTAACCTATGACAGTGTCTCCCTCGGGTCTCAGGTACACCTGTTGTGGCAGCCGGCGGAAAGAGACGGCATTACCTGTTGGAATAAAAATGGTCTACCTGGTCTGTGCTGTATCCACTGTTTGCAGGTCTTCAAGTCTCTCTTTCTGTTTCTCTGCAGAGCATGTGGGACCTTCAGGGTGAAACCTCCCCACGAAATCAGAACAGGTAGGGGAGGGCGCCCAGTGCCAGTTAAACGATCACAGATGGCGTCGTTCCCTCAGATGGATTAAAAAAATGCCAGTCATCAAATATACTTTGTACAGGCGTTGAAATACTCGAGCGACCCGCCAAGTGTATGTGTGGTCTGCTCTTTAAACAGTGACCCATGTGTTATATATGATGACATATATGATGACATATATGATGATTATATGATGATTATATGATGACATATATGATGATTATATGATGACATATATGATGATTATATGATGACATATATGATGATTATATGATGACATATATGATGATTATATGATGATTATATGATGACATATATGATGATTATATGATGACATATATGATGATTATATGGGGGGTGTCCAGATGTTTTTCACTGAGGGCCACATACAGAACGATATGAGGGGGGGCAGGGCCACTTTAATAAACTCACCTGGAGTGTATTGAAGTAAAAATGATCTCATGTAGGTGAGATGTGCTTCAAGAAAAACAGCCTACATCACAACTTTCAACAATCAGATTTTATTAGTACAGCACCACATCATACACTGTAAAAACAATTAGTCATAGTTAATTATAATTTATTCATAGTTTAACTAGCAGCCAGTCAAATGTTGTTTCTGTCATCTCAACTCAAGCAAACAAAAAGATTTAAATTAAGAATGCAAAAGGAGTGACCTCACACTAAAGTTAGCTCAATATCAATACATGGTTATGTCGACATGATCTGCAGTGGCTCCGTAGTGTAGTGGGTAATGCTGTTGCCTCATAGCTGGAAGGTTGACAAAACAACTAAATTGTTCTCAAGTTCAACTCAACCCGGACACTAACTGTTTTTAGTTCAAACAACTAGTGTTCTGTTTTTACAGAGTAACCAAAGTTACCTGAGGACACCTCACAGACAGAGCACGTCTAAACCCACTCTTTGTTTTTAAAGAGAGGCCCGACAGGAACCACCACGAGCAGCTCTGAGCAACATTCAGCACAGAGACAGAAACACTTCGAGAAACCTCGAGCAGAACCAGACTCATGTTCGACATCTGAAGAGACTGGACGGGCCGAGACAGGGAGAGAGGGAGAGAGGGAGGGAGAGAGGGAGAGAGAGAGAGAGAGAGAGAGAGAGAGAGAGAGAGAGAGAGAGAGAGAGAGAGAGAGAGAGAGAGGGAGAGAGGGAGGGGGAGAGACAGAGAGAGAGAGAGACAGAGAGAGGGAGAGAGGGAGGGGGAGAGGGAGAGAGGGAGAGAGCGAGAGAGAAGAGCGGTGTGTCAAATCCCCCGGCTAATTCACACATGAAGCGTGGCGTGTGCGTGACGCCTGCTCGGCGTGACGGCTCCGGCTCGCACCGTCAAGATTTCCACATCGGCTGCGGTTCTCAGCTGGGCTGATCCTGCCAGCCTCGTCTTTCTACCTGAGTTTGACCTGAATAAAGGCCGTAAACAATTTGAACATATTCACTTTATTTAGATTTATTATGTACATATGTATTCCATATTCTATATTTACTCTTCTCAATATATACCACCTCACTTAGTTCAATCATCCCCTCCCATGATATCTCTAAATGGATGAAAGAACGCCTCCTTCAGCTCAGCCTATCCAAGACTGAGCTCCTCGTCATCCCAGCCAGTCCCTCTGTGCAACCACAGATCAACATCCAGCTCGGACAAACTGAACTCATACCCACTGAGGGCCCGATCACACAGGACGCGTTTTAGCAGCTGGGGCGGCTTTTTGTCATTGTTTTCAATGAGAGGCTTTTTGCGCGCTGCTTTTGCTTTGCAGAGCGCCGCGCTTTTTTCCGCTCCGAGCGCCTCGCGTTTTTGAGGAAACGCTCTGTGCGCCTCGAGTTGAAAAAAGTTCAACTCAAAGCAGAAAAGTGCCCGACGTCATGGGCGTTTTTTCTCATTGTCCAATCGGATGAAAGGAGAGGCGAGCCTTCTGTCGGTTTACAATGTAATGGTTAGGTTAATGACAGCTAATGGTTCGGTGGTTGCCTTAACAACAGTTGGAAAAAAAGCCGCCCCCAGCTTCTAAAACGCGCTCTGTCTGATCGGGGGTTTACTTCCACAATAAAGGCAGTGCGGTGCGCCTCGCGTTTTACAGCCTGCAAAGCGCGTCCTGTCTGATCGGGCCCTGAGCGTCATGATTAAAGACCAGCTAACCTTTAAGGTTCATGTGGACTCGATTGCTTGCTCATGTTGATTTGTCCTGCACAACATCAGGAGGATCAGACCCTACCTGTCAGAGCCTGCAACACACCTGCTGGTACAGGCTCTCGTGATATCACGCATTGATTACTGCAGGTAGGCCTTCCTGCATGCACATTCAAACCTCTGCAGATGATCCAGAACGCAGCAGCGCGACTCAAACCAAAACAGCACTTCACTCCACCGCTCATATCCCTCCAACATCAGAAACGTCTCCTGCCGACCTGAACGCCCTCATCCAGGTGTACACTCCGTCCCGCCCACCACGCTCTGCCACTGAAAGGCTCCTGGTGCTCCCACCACAACAGGGCCCTAAGTCTCTAACTAGACTCTCTCTGTCGCCCCCCGGTGGTGAGCTACCAAACTCCATTCGGTCCGCAGAGTCCCTTTGACCTTTAAGAAGAAGCTAAAGACCCAGCTCTTTATGACCTCTGACCTTAATGATACTGATGCTATTGATGATGATGATGATGATGATGTTGACCTTGTTGATGTTGCTGACGCCCTGTGCTCTGCCTTCCAGCACCTGTGTCCGATCACACCTGAAGCTGTGTGTTGGCTCTTACTGACTCCGCCCCCTCCTGTCTCGGTCGTTGCTTGTGTCGTATTAACTCTGATCAGATGTTTGTTGCTTTGGACAGAAGCGTCTGATAAATGGAACTGTAAGGTCTCTCACCATCAGCTCTCAAAGCTCCTGAATCAAGCGACCTGATTGGTCAGTAGGTGGAGTGTAGTTCAGGTTGATCTCTTATCTCAGACATCACCTGCTCCAGAGCAGGTCAGGTGTTCAGCGTAAGTTACCATGGTGATCTACCCCGGTAAGAAGTGGACCACCTTTGTAGTACTGAAAACTCAGAGTTAACCCTGAAGTTACCTGGATAACACCTGATCGGGCCTCGTAGTCCACCTGGTCACCTGTATACACCTCTTTTTTATTTACTTCTGTATTTTGTCTCTGTGCTGCTTCCACACCTGAATTTACCCTCTGGGGATCAATAATGGATGATCGTATATTATTTTGAAATGACTGCAGCAGCTGTGTGAAGGGGAATACACCTGAGACAGGTCATGTTTACCTGCTCATCACTGAGACAGGTTGATGTACTGACAAGAAACAGATTACTTTATGAACATTTTTCAAAATAAAACGTGTTTCCTGCTCAGTAAAAACATGTGGACGAATAAACAGGAAGCTGAAGTTCAGACAATTACGAGACGTCGGAGAGGTCGAGGGTGAGACGGAGGAAGACCACACGCTGAGGCTGAAAGCTCCAACAGGAAGCGTGTTTGGATTCTGTCCCGGTTACTGTTATGAGCTGCTCTCTGATTGGCTCTGCTGTCTCTCTGCTCTCAGCCTCAGCATCTGATTGGCTGACTCTTCGTGTGTCAACAAGGCAGGCCACGCCCCTTGTTAATCATTTATGAACCTGCCAGACACCACTGAGGGCAAAATGAATTATTAACGAGTGCCTGATGTCTGACCTGGAACCTGAATAAAATATGACAACACCCTTCTGTGAGCGTGCTCAGAACCACCCTCTGACCTCACTGATGATGTCACATTAACCCCCACATGTCCTGTTGTTTACACTTTGATACTACAAATAAAGTTTGTCCTCTCCTGTCTCAGGTGTGTCCTCTGTCTCAGGTGTGTCCTCTCCTGTCTCAGGTGTGTCCTCTCCTGTCTCAGGTGTGTCCTCTGTCCTGTCTCAGGTGTCCTCTCTCCTGTCTCAGGTGTGTCCTCTGTCCTGTCTCAGGTGTGTCCTCTGTCCTGTCTCAGGTGTGTCCTCTATCCTGTCTCAGGTGTGTCCTCTGTCCTGTCTCAGGTGTGTCCTCTCACCTGCCTTAGGTGTCCTCTATCCTGTCTCAGGTGTGTCCTCTGTCCTGTCTCAGGTGTGTCCTCTATCCTGTCTCAGGTGTGTCCTCTGTCCTGTCTCAGGTGTGTCCTCTGTCCTGTCTCAGGTGTCCTCTCACCTGTCTCAGGTTGGTCTCTGACACAGACACACTCTCAGACTCTGTTCAGATTTGTTTATTGATTTCTGTTTGGCTGCTAACATATTTTATAATTACAAAGATTCTTTAACTGGTGATTCTGGAAGAAACAAAGTAGTAGTGTTCAGGTGTGCCCCCCCCCCCCCCCGCCCAGGTGAGATGTGTGTGGGGGCGTGGGGGTGGAGGGGGCAAAAGGAAAGATCATTACTGACACAAAAGCAAAGATTATTTTTCTCCTACAACAACAATGATGATGTGCAACTTTAACAAAACTTTAAAATTAATTCATACAGTGTTTTTTCATCAGAGTGAGACCTCCCGCCTGACAGGAAGTTAGCCACCACTAGCCCAGTGGCTAATAGCCCGCTAAAGCTTAATAGGAAGTTACTTTAAAATAAGAGGAAGAAGGCGATTGGTCCCACAGAGCCAATCAGACAAAAGGTCAAACATACAGCAGCCATCAGCAGGGGCGGGGTCTAAACCAGGGGTGTGGCTTCCCAGCAGGTAAAATCCAACAAATGTAAAAGCAGCAGGAAGCACAGACTCACTCCGCCACAATAAAATCATCAAGTAAAATCTAAACCCTCAGTCTGCAGCCACTTATTTAGCCCCTCCTCCTCGCTCAGCTGTGTATGGGTGGGGCCTCATAGCGGGGGCGGGACTTCAGGGCTCCATATCCAGGCTGTCTAGGGTGAGCTGGCTGCGGTGGGGGGAGTTTGGGCTGGGGGGGCTGCTGGGGTTAGAACTGTTGGAGGGGGTCGAGTGTTTGGTCGAGTCCGAGTCCGGCTGGGTGAGAGAGAGAGAGAGAGAGAGACACAGACAGACAGAGAGAGAGAGAGAGACAGAGAGAGAGAGAGAGCGAGAAAGACAGACAGACAGAGAGAGAGAGAGCGAGACAGACAGACAGACAGAGAGAGAGAGAGAGGGAGAGAGAGACAGACAGACAGAGAGAGAGAGACAGACAGACAGACAGACAGAGAGAGGAGGGAAAGAGACAGACAAAGAGAGAGACAGACAGACAGACAGACAGACAGAGAAAGGAGGGAAAGAGGCTATTACTCCAAAGACTTCAGTCTTGTTTTCTCTCATCAACTGCTTCTTCATGTTTACATTTGGAGTGTGTGTGTGTGTGTGTGTGTGTGTGTGTGTGTTACCTCTCGATCCAGGTCCTGGTCTGGATCAGAGATGCTGCGAGATGAAGCTCCGCCTCCAAAATCTGAACCAAAACAACCAAAAGAGCTCAGATTACACACCACACCAAACTACAGTCAGTACGACACAGTCGACCTTGATGTTTTATTCCAACAGGAAATGATGCAATCAGTGTGACATCACAGGAAATATGCTTCCTGTTAAACTTCAAACAGCTTTCACAAAGTTTTATTTTCTCACATCTGTCTGCAGCTTCAGCATTTCCTGTGTGCAGTGCATTGTGGGAGAATAGTGTTCACCCACATCACACAAAAACACTGTGTGTACAGGTCGCTGTGTGTGTGTGTGTGTGAGTGTGTGTGTGTGTGTGTACAAGTGTGTGTACAAGTGTGTGTACCTGACGCTGTACGTGTGATGTGTGTCTTGCTCCTCTGTTGCCGGGAGATACTGGACAGCGGGCGGGGCTTATCTTTAACAGAGTCGTCCTGAGAGGAAGGCATTACACTCTGCACACACACGCACACGCACGCACACACACACACACACACACACACACACACACACACACACACACACACACACACATTAGTGTCCACATGTTGAGCAATGAATTGTGTGTTTGGCACCCCCCCAGTGGTTGTGTTAAGGTCCTGTTTGCTGTGTTTCTGCGTGTAAGCCTATAGTTATATATACATATATAACTAATAACTACAGCTCCCAGCTCTATCAGTGCTTCTGAAGCAAGGACACATGGGATATGTAGTAAGGCCATGAAACACAGAGCGCAGGATTTTAGGGACCACTGATTGAAGGTGCAGAGAAAAGGTCCTCCACAGTTTAAATACAGCAGCTGAGTGAGGGGGCAGGAAGTGGAGTGAGGGTACAGGAAGTGGAGTGAAGGGACAGGAAGTGGAGTGAAGGGACAGGAAGTGGAGTGAGGGGACAGGAAGTGGAGTGAAGGGACAGGAAGTGGAGTGAGGGGACAGGAAGTGGAGTGAAGGGACAGGAAGTGGAGTGAAGGGACAGGAAGTGGAGTGAAGGGACAGGAAGTGGAGTGAGGGGACAGGAAGTGGTGGTTTGTCGAGGCTTTAGAATGTATTTTTAAACCTTTACTCCAGTTCAGTTGTTAGTGCAAATTGATAAAAAAAATCTTATTTTGTTAGAATACCTGAAAGTCTGAGGTCACAAAGAGCAGCTCACTCATGTTTTCAGACACATTAAATGTTCTGCTTGAAATTATAAATTGTGTCTGATGTTTTCTGTTTATTGATATTGTAAAAATCCTCCAAAGGCATCTCCTCCTTCTCCCTCATTCAAAATTCCTGAATCTGCATAGGCCCCGCCCACTATGCACATTTCAAACTACCCCGTCCGTTGTGTAAACAAACACGTCTCTGCCATCGTTTAGTGGTGACTTGTTGAAACTTAGCTAGCTTGAAATGTAGTAATTAGAAGCAGTAACGCTAACGTTAGTAGTCAGTACTGAGTTTGCAAAAATTACGATGACAGTTACAGCTGGCTCGTGCTTCGCTGACGTGGTTGCCATAGGTTACACATAATGATATGCATAGCGTCACCCCGTCCATTAACGGGATTGGCTCCTTAGGTTTGTGACGTCTCAAACCTGCCAATCTGAACACGTGTTATTCAGCCTGTCCTTGGTACACTGCAGGCTAACAGCAGACAGGCCCAGCCGTGGAGATGATGCTGCTGTGTTCCTGATATGTCTTTCTGAACGACACCACATGGAGATGTTTACGATTAGAGATAAAACAATTAGTCGATTTATTAATAGTAATTCATTAGTAACACAGTGACTGGTGATTCAAACAAAACATTTACAGACGTCACTCAAACTGGGATGAACATTTCTGACCAGAGTCTGCAGGTGTGTGGTGTACCTGAAGGCTCAGGTAACCACAGCAGACCAAATGGGAGAGGAATGTGGGGGTGTATAGGGGAGCAGGGGGGAGATAGAGAGAAGCTGGCCTACCCTTCCCAGAGAGGAGGTGGAGGGAGAAGAGGAGGAGGAGGAGGAAGGCTGCAGGAGGCTCTGCTGGGAGGAGGAAGAGGAGGCGTCTTTCTGCAAGAAGGCGCCGGCCGATGCCGAAGTCATGTGATAGACGTGCTCAAAGTTGGAAGGGGGAGAGATGAGGGAGTGACGGGAGGAGAAGGAGGAGGGGGAGGGGGACGGGGAGGGGGTGAAGGAGGTGACATCACAAACCTGAACATCAGGGAGGAGGGTTGAGGAGGGTAAAATAGGGGAGGGAGGAGGAGAGAAGAGAGGAGGAGTCAGTGTGATGAACTGAGCGGTCAGGGGGTGGATGGGGGAGGAGGTATGGGAGAACATGCCGGCAGGAGGAGAGGAGGAGGTGCAGTGGGGAGAAGTTACCAGAGGGAGGTCCATGAGGACCTGCATGCCGTCTCCTGGTCCCATGTGAGCCACGTGGTTAAAGTTTGTAGGATTCGAAATCATCTTTGATCTGAGCTCAGGATCCCTCAGCATCTCCCTGCAGACAGAACAACACCGCTATTACACAACACAGTTATTACATAGTAATAATACAGCTATTACACAGTAATAACACAGCTATTGCATTGCAATAACACAGTTATTACACAGTAATAACACAGCTATTGCATTGCAACAACACAGTTATTACACAGTAATAACACAGCTATTACATAGTAATAACACAGCTATTGCATCGCAATAACACAGTTATTACACAGCAATAACACAGCTACTATATAGTTATAACTAGGGATGGGTACCGAGAACTGTTAATTTTTCGTACCGGTACTTAATTAGTCGGACGCAAAAGTACTGATAAGCTTATAAATTTCTGATAAATTTATAAATTATTGTAAAATATTTACTTCACTACAGTGGAGCCCAGCTGGTTTAAGTACGCTGGTAACTGATAGCAATACAATAAGCAATCTGGCTGTCATGGCAACTCACAATTCACACTTAGATGAGCTTATTGTTACTGTTACTACATTTACAGTTAATGTTAACTGTTGTTACTGTAGGGAGATGACCACAGCCCTTAACCCCAGTTACAACCCCCCTTACTGAGGCACATTATCCTAATTACACCCTTATAAAGACCTGTCTCTATTTTTGCACCAAATAATGGAGAACAATCGATGAGTATCGATAAGTATCGGTATCGATACCAGTATTGATAAAATCCTAACGATACCATCCCTAGTAATAATATGGCTATTTCACAGTAATTACACAGCTATTACACAGTAATTACACAGTAATAGCTATTACACAGTAATACCAGCACTAACAAAAAACATTTACAGTTTTTTTTGGTGAGTCAGTGTGTTTTATTTTGGCGTGTCACCTCCTCTGCTGAAGTCGCTCCTCCTCTGGGACCTTAAAGAGGAACTTCCTCTTGCTTCGAGTTCGAACCATCAACTTCCTGCTGTGGTCTGACGTGTCTGGGATGGTGAGGTCACCCTCTAAGGACAGGACAGGTTGAGAGGAAGACAGGTAGAGAGATGGGCAGGTAGAGACGAGCGGACAGGTAGAGACAGACAGGTAGAAACACAAAGACAGGTTAGTTCCAGGGTGGAAGAGTGTAAAGTCAGGGTCTATGTGTGTGTCAGGGTCCAGGTGAGTCAGGGTCCATGTGTGTGTCAGGGTCCAGGTGAGTCAGGGTCCAGGTGTGTGTCAGGGTCCAGGTGAGTCAGGGTCCATGTGTGTGTCAGGGTCCATGTGTGTGTCAGGGTCCAGGTGAGTCAGGGTCCATGTGTGTGTCAGGGTCCAGGTGAGTCAGGGTCCATGTGTGAGTCTGGGGCCAGGTTTGTGGTTACCTGATGAGCTGTTGCTAAAGTAGATGAGACGAGGAGGTTCTGAGCTCAGCAGGTTTAACGTCCCTTCAACATTCAGAGGTCTGATCTGAGGACAGAAGACACATCACTGGATGTTAGCTGAGCTGTGATTGTCCGGTTCAGAGCAGTGCAGAGCTGTGATTGGCCGGTTCAGAGCAGTGCAGAGCTGTGATTGGCCGGTTCAGAGCAGTGAAGAGCTGTGATTAGTTACCTTGCGGAGGGAGATTGTCTGGACCCACTCTGTGGTGTGAATGTCAAAGACATCGACTCCGTATTCGCTGTAGACGGTCAGGTGGGACGAATTAGAGCCTAGCGAGAGAGTTAGAATTCATCAACACCTTTATGACATCATGATCAGCTAATCACAGAACGAAGCTTACCTGAAACCAGGTTCAAACTCCATGCAGAGATCAATAACTACACTTGCTGCTTACAGGAGACACAAGAGAACATGCAGCTACACCTGAACTCACCTGAGAACCTGCTACACCTGAACTCACCTTAGAACCAGCTACACTTGAACTCACCTGAGAACCAGCTACACCTGAACTCACCTGAGAACCAGCTACACCTGAACTCACCTGATAACCAGTTACTACATGTACTGCGTGTATACGTACTGCATGCGAGCGGTGTGGCCGGCCACATCAGCTCCTGTGTTCTGGAGCGGCGTCCGTGTCCGTCCACGTAGACTCCGAGCTGGCTGAAGCAGAGCAGCAGCTCGTTGGGTCCCACCTCCAGGGCGTGCAGAGCGTCCAGAGGCTGCTGGGCCAGGAAGGACAGCGACGGGTCCCCTGGACTCACCAGGCTGATGGGGGACGACTCCCCCTGCAGGGCCAGCAGAGCGAAGCCTGAAGGATATCCAACACACAGCCGCTCCCTCACCATGCCCAGCCACTGCACCACCCCCGGAGCCTGCACCTCCCACAGCTTCTTATGGTGGGGCTTTGCTCGAGTGAGCTCGTAGCACAGAACCTGCAGGGGGTGGAGACCACAACCTTTAAGAACAGAACCACAGGGGGGGAGACTACAACCTTTCAGAACAGAACCACAGGGGGGGAGGGGGGTTTGAGTTTCAAGGGGTCTGACCTGACGTTTGACGGCGGCCAGCAGGCAGGCGGGGCCTCCGGGCCGGAGCACCCCTGTGGTCAGAGCCTGGCAGCCTTTGGTCTCCGTGAGCTTGATGTCAAAGGAGGTCTCTGCACCCTCCAGCGCCCCCCAGGGGTGAAGATGAATGTAACGGTTTCGACCGCAGAGTAGAGCGATGATCTTCTCCTTGGGGATCAAATCGATCTGATAAACCTTCTTACTGTCTGCTGCCCGCACGATCACTGGAGAGGGAGACAGGCCAGTCAAAAAATATCACCTGTCTGTCTATCTCTCTGTCTCTCGCCTGTCTCTGTGTCTTACCGTCTCTGGTGACCTCGACCACAAACAGCCCATCTTCTGTTCCCAGAGCGATCCTCTCTCGGTCTGCAGTGATTTGTGAGGTTGAATGTGAATCACATATTCAAAGTCAATAACATCTTTACAGACAGATGAAACCAGAGAAAGCAGTGCTCAGTGCACTCAGTAGTATTTGTCAGTGGTATGCAGCAGTGTTACTGACCCAGCACAGCGGCGGACAGCGTCGTCTTGATGATGGGCAGTGAGGCGTCATAGGCCTCATGCAGGACGTGCACCTGAGGGTTCCTCAGCTGGTTCTTGGTCAGGATGGTCTGCAGACCCTCCAGGATCCGGACCCACTTTCTCTTCTCCACCTCACTCTCCGCCAGCACCAACAGAGACACCGAGGACAGCTGCGACACCAGCTGAGCCGACGTCACCTGATCAGCACACGCAGCGACATGGGTCAGAAAACATGGAGGTCAAATGTCAGATAGTGAGGGGGCAGGGGCGGGGTTTCCTACCCTAAAGATGCAGGGGATGTCCTTCCTGGTGGCGTGGATGACATCTGACGCCAAGACTGAGCTGACAGAAAACTCCTCGTCTCTGGAATGTCCACAAGAATCACAGGCGACTGAATCACAGACGACTGAAGTACAGACGACTGAATCACAGACGACTGAAGTACAGATGACTGAAGTACAGACGACTGAAGTACAGACGACTGAAGTACAGACGACTGAATCACAGACGACTGAATCACAGACGACTGAATCACAGACGACTGAAGTACAGACGACTGAATCACAGACGACTGAAGTACAGATGACTGAAGTACAGACGACTGAAGTACAGACGACTGAATCACAGACGACTGAATCACAGACGACTGAATCACAGACGACTGAAGTACAGACGACTGAATCACAGACGACTGAATCACAGACGACTGAATCACAGACGACTGAAGTACAGACGACTGAATCACAGACGACTGAAGTACAGATGACTGAAGTACAGATGACTGAAGTACAGACGACTGAATCACAGACGACTGAATCACAGACGACTGAAGTACAGACGACTGAATCACAGACGACTGAAGTACAGACGACTGAATCACAGACGACTGAATCACAGACGACTGAAGTACAGACGACTGAAGTATAGACGACTGAATCACAGACGACTGAAGTACAGACGACTGAATCACAGACGACTGAATCACAGACGACTGAAGTACAGACGACTGAATCACAGACGACTGAATCACAGACGACTGAAGTACAGACAACTGAAGTATAGACGACTGAATCACAGGCGACTGAATCACAGACGACTGAAGTACAGACGACTGAATCACAGACGACTGAAGTACAGACGACTGAATCACAGACGACTGAATCACAGACGACTGAACTACAGACGACTGAATCACAGACGACTGAAGTACAGACGACTGAATCACAGATGACTGAATCACAGACGACTGAACTACAGACGACTGAATCACAGACGACTGAATCACAGACGACTGAACTACAGACGACTGAATCACAGACGACTGAAGTACAGACGACTGAATCACAGACGACTGAATCACAGACGACTGAACTACAGACGACTGAATCACAGACGACTGAAGTACAGACGACTGAAGTACAGACGACTGAATCGCAGACGACTGAATCACAGACATCCTTGAGTAAACAAACAGGTAGATGTTACCTGAGATCCAGGACCAGACTGGCCACCACACCTGGCTGGGTGGACTTTCCCTCCGGAACATCATAGAGAAACAGTTTACAGTCAGACACCACGGCGAACGCTCGCTGCCAGCCCTTCTTCACCCCGCTGGGCTTTGGGATCTGACAGAGAGAGAGACAGACAGGTAGACAGACATATGAAAGTCTAGTACTGTGGAGCCAAGTACAACTACTAAGTCAGCCCTGTGTTAGCACTGCACTCACCCTGACGTAGCCTTTGTAGGCGGTGCCAATGCCTCTCTGGACGTCGATGCCCTGCGGCCTCTTGGCCTGCTCTGCTGGGATTGGACAGACCAGGGGGGCGTGGTCTTTACAGGAAACATGGCAGATGAAGGAGCACACTGAGGAGAGACAGATTGAGATTAACCTCCTGAACGAGTCCTGCCAACCACACCGAGTGCTCCCTCTCTAATGTGGTCAGTGAACAATAAAATGGTTTACATCATTAAAGGATTCACCTGGCCTTTATTACCTGTATGGCACTGATCGTCTTTTCATTAGCATTAAGCTGCAGCTAGCTCAGTTAAGCCACCAGGTGAGAGTACAGTAAGTCAACAGTCTGTAGTGAGCTGCCCTCTGGAATCCCACATCACTGACAACCAGCCGCAAAACATATGTGCAGACTCACCTTTGGACCACCTTCACCTCTGAGCTAGCCAACAAGCAACTCTTACCTCTGAGCTAGCAACGAGCAACTCTTACCCTTATGCTAGCCAACGAGCAACTCTTACCTCTGAGCTAGCAAGGACCAACACTTACCTCTGAGCTAGCAAGGACCAACACTTACCTCTGAGCTAGCAACGAGCAATTCTTACCCTTATGCTAGCCAACGAGCAACTCTTACCTCTGAGCTAGCCGACTAGCAACTTTTAGCTGAGCTAGCAAACAAACAACTTTTTGCTCTGAGCTAGCCAACGAGCAACTCTGACCTCTGAGCTAGCCACTGAGCAACTCTTACCCTTATGCTAGCCAACGAGCAACTCTTACCTCTGACCTAGCCAATGAGCAACTCTTACCTCTGAGCTAGCTAATGAGCAACTTTAGCTCTGAGCTAGGCAACGAGCAACTCTTAGCTCTGAGCTGAGTAGGTTGTGTTGCATACCTTCACAGGCATAGCCCTGGCGGGTGAGTCCGACCATCAGGGAGGTGCAGTGTGTGCACTGGGCGGGGCTGGAGAACGTCTTGATGCTCAGCTGGTGAGCTTTAGGCTGAAACAACACAAACATGTTAAAAGCATTCACAGGTAAAGACACATTTCATCTGACTGGATTACTCAGGTAACCGGGGGAAACGCGGGCGTACTGTATAAAACCCCCCGTTCCTGCCGCGACTTGGACTGTTCCAATTCACCCCCTAGCTGTCGCTAAAGTGGTCTAACCCATATTGCAGATGCTCTGTACAGGCAGGATCGGTGTGCTGATTTCACCAGGTGCATAGTATGGAATTCTGTGTTGTGGACATGCTGTGTTTCCGCTACATACATTTTGCAGCAGCGGCCCGAAGCTCACATTTCTATAACGTGTCCCGAAGTTGCAAGTAAATGACCAAATAAACGGTCGTTCGCCCGCTCTCCTCGTTGAGAGCACTGAAACAGCGACAGGAGTCACATGACATCAATCACACGTGAAGTCGTGGCAACCACATAAACAACAGCGGGACCAGTTTACTCCTCACACAGTGTTCTAACAGCAAAAGAGGGTCCGACATCGGACGCTCTCTGTCCGCACACTATTGTTTGCAGTTCTGTTACGCAATGTTAACAATCCTATTACTGTAAATGCATTGATTGTCACTGTTTACAAAGCTTATAAAAGGTGCAGATGTCATTTGGTAACGATCGATCAGTTTGATCGCTACGTCCCTCGTGCACACGCGGCTCACCTGCTGTGAGAAAATATTTTACTTTTGTAACTTCATTAAACAGACTGCTGATGAAGACAGCAAGACACAGCAGACAGAGAGGCTTGAAAAGTGTGAATCAACTTCATGAGGTGAAGAAGAGAGAACAAGAAGTGTGGAAGTAAGAAATAAGCATTTAAAAAGAGGGTAATCCAGACTGAGTCAGTATACAAGTGATGTGCTTCTCACAGAAATCATTGATATATGCGATTAATTAATTACAAAGCCTGTAATTAATTAGATGATTTTTTTAATCACCCTATGTCCTATCCTGTGTCAATCCTTCATACTGTATCAGTTTTTTCGCCACTAGCTAGCAGCATACACCAGCTAATTGTAAATTTATTCACCCCTGTTCTTTGCAATATTTGTACTTTATATGCTTATTTATTGTTTCTTATTTGTATCTTTCAGACACCATATACTACCTAATACATTCCACATTCCCCATGTTCACTGTGTTCGCTCTGCTGGAGGAATAAAGTCCAGAAAATGTCCTTAAAAGGATCGCGGAAAGACGATTATTCCCCATCAGTACATACACAGGGATATCGAGCTGCAGCACACCAGTATTCACGCATATAGTGTTCATAACAAATACCTTTGGTGCGGCCAGGGCGGAGCTCTGGTAGGGGGGGGAGGGGCTTGTCGGGACTGATGCTGCTTTTACTTCCTGTTGACACCAACATGTTGACGCAGGTTAAAGAAAACTTCTATAAGCTACAGTAGCATGAAACACAGGAAAACTACAGTGTGTGACTGACCTCGTGTTCGGAGGTGTTGGAGGGCGAGGGGGGCGTGGTCTCTGATCTCTGGGTGGAGTCAATGTCTGAGGTCTGCAGGTGGAAGAAGAAAAATGTGAAGAGATATAAACACATCAATCAATCAATCAATCAATCAATCAATCAATCTCGTTATCCAATCCAATCCACTTTATTTATATAGCACATTTTAAAAACAACAAAGTTACCAAAGTGCTGCACAACAGATAAAAACAGTAAGTAAGTAAAATTCAAATGTTAAAATAAAAATATATAAAGTAAAAGATTAAAAAACACAGTAAAATAAAAGCATATAAAAGCACTAAGAAAAACATAAAACACAAAACAACAACCAATGATTTAGAAACAATAAAGACAAACAGAGACCACACAACTCTCATGCTGGATTAAAAGCCAACGAATAAAAATGCGTTTTAAGACGAGATTTGAAAGTATCTAGTGTGGCGGCCATTTTGACGTGGGTGGGTAGCTCATTCCACAATTTAGGAGCTACCACTGAAAAAGCACGGTCCCCCCTGGTCTTATGTCTGCTCTTTGGGATGACAAGACGCAGCTGATCAGCGGACCTCAATGCTCTTGAGGGGGTGTAGGTGTGTATGAGGTCTGTGATGTACTGAGGCGCCCGACCATTTAATGACTTAAAAACAAACAATAAAATCTTAAAATGAATTCTAAAATGGACAGGGAGCCAGTGGAGGGAGGCGAGAACGGGGGGAATGTGTTCATGCTTGCGCGTTCCTGTTAAAAGACGAGCAGCCGCGTTTTGGACTAACTGTAAGCGAGCGAGGGAGGCCTGGTTGATGCCAGTGTAAAGTGCATTACAGTGGTCCAAACGGGTCGAGATGAAAGCACGAATCAAGCACTCAAAATCATTAAAAGATACAACAGGTTTAATTTGAGATGAAAGCCTCAGATGATAAAAACTTGTTTTAACTAACGAGTTTATCTGTTTATCAAGTTTAAAATCACTGTCCATTTGGACACCGATGTTTGTGACTATGGGTTTTACATATGACTGCAGGGAGCCCAGGTCTATAGGAGGGACATCACAGCCTCGACTGGGTCCAAACACCATGACCTCAGTTTTGTCTTCATTTAACTTTAAAAAGTTAAAAGCCATCCATGCCTTGATGTCCTTTAGACACTCTAGTAGGGGTATCAGGGAGCTCTTATCGTTTCTCTTAAGTTTAAAAGTTAAACCAAGGGGGAGCATGTATAAAGAAAACAGGATGGGCCCAAGGATTGAGCCTTGGGGAACTCCACAAGATAGGGTGGCAGAAGACAATGCAGAGTCACCACGCCTCACTGAGAAGCATCTCTCGGACAGGTAAGACCTGAACCACTCCAGGGCAGCATCCCTGATACCCACACAGTGCTCGAGACGGGAAATGAGAATTGTGTGGTCAACTGTGTCAAAAGCAGCAGTAAGGTCTAAAAGCATAAGAAAGGCAGAGTCACCGGAGTCAGTAGTTAATCAAAGGTCATTAAAAACCCTTAAAAGTGCAGACTCAGTGCTATGCAAAGCTTTAAAACCAGACTGAAAAATCTCAAGAATGCCGTGTACTTCTAAAAAGGACTGAAGTTGTACAAGTGCAGTTTCCTCTAAGATGTTTGAGATAAAAGGAAGCTTTGAGATCGGTCTATAATTTGATCGAACCGAAGTGTCCAGATTTGGTTTCTTAAACAGGAGTTCCACAACTGCTTCTTTAAAATATGTTGGCACAACCCCTGAAGCAAGACTGCTATTAATAATTTTTTGGACACAAGGTCCAATAGTCTCCCAGACCTCTTTAAAGAGGCGAGGAGGAACAGTGTCTGTGGGACAGGATGAGGGTTTAAGTTGAGTGACGATTTTTGTGAGAAATGAGAGTGACACAGGCTCGAACCGATTTAAAACAGTTGAGCAAGTGACGGCTAAGGAAGGTTCAAAAGAGGGGGGTGAGATATGAGTCCTGATGGTTACAACCTTATCAATAAAACAGCAGAGAAAGTCTTCACAGACTTGTGACGAAGCTTCCAGACAGGTGGATTGGGAGCATTTAAAATCGAATCAATAGTTTTAAAAAGAACACGTGGTTTAAGATTTTGGGAAATAATATCAGAAAAACAGACATTTTTTTCTGCTTTGACAGTTCTCTGATATTTTCTCCAGCTTTCTGTGAGAATTTCATAAGACACATGACGGCCATCTTTTTTACACCAATAAATCTCTAAATCATAAAGGTATCTGAGGACAACCTGTTACGAACAGACCAACATGAATCCACCATGAGACGGTGCTCAGCAACACCTGAAATCTACGTCTGACATGTCCAGACCAAAGGGCCGGGCCGAGCCGGGCTTGAGACCAGGTCCAGTTCACTCAGCAAGTTAAATGTGGTCCTGAATAATGAGGTAATTACAGACACGCTCAGTGAAGACCTCAGCCCCAAGGACTTCCTGAGTCGTGCTGCGTTCAAGTCATGTTGGGAGAATGCATTACTCTGACTGTGGGTTCACACAGGCTGACAGCACAGAGAGTTGTAAACAGCAGGTCGGACGTGTTTCATGATCCATACATGAAAAGATTTACAAACACGTGAGATGATCACAAACACAGTGTCACAGATAAACACACCAGACGTCAGTGGTGTACGTATATGTGACATGTACATACTTTCACATGTACGTAGAGTACTGGATGAAACACAGCTGCTGATGTCTGACACATGAATCATGTTTATCTCTGAACAGCTCTGACGTAAACATAGCATTAGCTACTGTTGATGCTTACTCTGCTTAGCTCTAACGTAGCTCTAACGTGGTACTACTGTTAAAGTATCACTGCAGTACACTGTAGCCTGCAAGTGGGCGGGGCCTCGGCATTAGGGTGGGGTGTCCTGTTTAAAGTTAGGGTATCTTGTGTGAAGATTGTGGAGGTGATTGTGGTTAAAGGTCACTACAGTCTATGTCATTTTATGCTAATTAGGGCTAACAGACTACTGTTAGCACAAAGCTAACAGCTATGACTATGAGGTTAGATCTGACAGCTAGCTGCCCCAGAGGATTGTAGGTATGGGTGGTGGTACGCAGGGGATTGTGGGTAACCTGGCGAATGAACTTACTTCTTCCCAGAGAGCGAGCAGCGAGGAGGCGGAGCAAACTGACGCCTCCATGTTGCAGAGAAAAACAAACACACATACACCTGAGTGACATCATCATCATGTGACCTGATGTTTGTGATACTAAATACTTGTTGTATGTTTGTCTTATTGTGTTTTTGTACTTGGAAAAGGTTCCTGTTTAAAAGATGATATAAGAAAGGATAAAATAAAGCACCTGGTGATGAGGTCACAGGTGCACCTGGTTTCAGTATGAAACTTTGAATGTCTTTGCTCAGGTGTTAGTTTGACTCTGAACATCTGAAAGGAGCCAGAACTTATAATCATAATTTAAACAGGAGAAGTGAAAATACATCTTTCTGAACCCTCTAATCATCGTCTGATCCCTCACACCTCTGTGGGTGAGACAGACAGGCAGGTAGACAGGTGACTCACTCTGAAGGTGAGGTCTGGAGCCAGAGGAGACGTGTTGAAATATTCAAAGATGGAGTCCTGGAAGTCTGGAAGCTTCAGACCTGCAGACAGAGAGAGAAGGAGTGTCATGTGACTGTGCTCCGGCCCCTCCCCGCTGCTGGAGGCGGAGCATGAGGAGGTCATGAGCAGGAGGTCATGTGGAGGAGGTCATGTGGAAGAGGTCATGTGCAGGGGGTCATGAGCAGGAGGTCATGAGGAGGAGGTCATGAGCAGGAGGTCATGAGCAGGAGGTCATGTGGAGGGGGTCATGAGCAGGTGGTCATGTGCAGGAGGTCATGAGCAGGAGGTCATGTGCAGGAGGTCATGAGGAGGAGGTCATGAGCAGGAGGTCATGAGGAGGAGGTCATGTGGAGGAGGTCATGAGCAGGAGGTCATGAGGAGGAGGTCATGTGGAGGGGGTCATGAGCAGGTGGTCATGTGCAGGAGGTCATGTGGAGGAGCTCATGAGGAGGAGGTCATGTGGAGGAGGTCATGAGGAGGAGGTCATGTGGAGGAGGTCATGAGGAGGAGGTCATGTGGAGGGGGTCATGAGCAGGAGGTCATGTGGAGGAGGTCATGAGCAGGAGGTCATGAGCAGGAGGTCATGTGGAGGAGGTCATGAGGAGGAGGTCATGTGGAGGAGGTCATGAGGAGGAGGTCATGTGGAGGGGGTCAAGAGCAGGAGGTCATGTGGAGGGGGTCATGTGGAGGAGGTCATGTGGAGGAGGTCATGAGCAGGAGGTCATGAGCAGGAGGTCATGTGGAGGAGCTCATGAGGAGGAGGTCATGTGGAGGGGGTCATGAGGAGGAGGTCATGTGCAGGAGGTCATGTGGAGGAGGTCATGTGGAGGAGGTCATGTGGAGGAGGTCATGTGCAGGAGGTCATGAGCAGGAGGTCATGTGGAGGAGGTCATGTGGAGGAGGTCATGTGCAGGAGGTCATGAGCAGGAGGTCATGTGGAGGAGGTCATGTGCAGGAGGTCATGAGCAGGAGGTCATGAGCAGGAGGTCATGTGGAGGGGGTCATGTGGAGGGGGTCATGTGCAGGAGGTCATGAGGAGGAGGTCATGAGGAGGAGGTCATGTGGAGGGGGTCATGAGCAGGAGGTCATGTGGAGGAGGTCATGTGGAGGAGGTCATGAGCAGGAGGTCATGTGGAGGAGGTCATGTGGAGGGGGTCATGAGCAGGTGGTCATGTGCAGGAGGTCATGAGGAGGAGGTCATGTGGAGGGGGTCATGAGCAGTAGGTCATGTGGAGGAGGTCATGAGCAGGAGGTCATGTGGAGGAGGTCATGAGCAGGAGGTCATGTGGAGGAGGTCATGAGCAGGAGGTCAAGAGCAGGAGGTCATGATCAGGAGGTCATGTGGAGGAGGTCATGAGCAGGCGGTCATGAGCAGGAGGTCATGTGGAGGAGGTCAAGAGCAGGAGGTCATGAGGAGGAGGTCATGAGCAGGAGGTCATGAGCAGGAGGTCAAGAGCAGGAGGTCATGTGCAGCAGGTCATTAGCAGGAGGTCATGTGGAGGGGGTCATGTGGAGGGGGTCATGTGGAGGAGGTCATGTGGAGGAGGTCAAGAGCAGGAGGTCATGAGCAGTAGGTCATGAGCAGGAGGTCATGTGGAGGAGGTCATGAGCAGTAGGTCATGTGGAGGAGGTCATGTGGAGGAGGTCATGTGCAGGAGGTCATGAGCAGGAGGTCATGTGGAGGAGGTCATGTGCAGGAGGTCATGAGCAGGAGGTCATGAGCAGGAGGTCATGTGGAGGGGGTCATGTGGAGGGGGTCATGTGCAGGAGGTCATGAGGAGGAGGTCATGAGGAGGAGGTCATGTGGAGGGGGTCATGAGCAGGAGGTCATGTGGAGGAGGTCATGTGGAGGAGGTCATGAGCAGGAGGTCATGTGGAGGAGGTCATGTGGAGCAGGAGGTCATGTGGAGGAGGTCATGAGCAGGAGGTCATGAACAGGAGGTCATGTGGAGGAGGTCATGTGGAGGAGGTCATGAGCAGGAGGTCATGTGGAGGAGGTCATGTGGAGGGGGTCATGAGCAGGTGGTCATGTGCAGGAGGTCATGAGGAGGAGGTCATGTGGAGGGGGTCATGAGCAGTAGGTCATGTGGAGGAGGTCATGAGCAGGAGGTCATGTGGAGGAGGTCATGAGCAGGAGGTCATGTGGAGGAGGTCATGAGCAGGAGGTCAAGAGCAGGAGGTCATGATCAGGAGGTCATGTGGAGGAGGTCATGAGCAGGCGGTCATGAGCAGGAGGTCATGTGGAGGAGGTCAAGAGCAGGAGGTCATGAGGAGGAGGTCATGAGCAGGAGGTCATGAGCAGGAGGTCAAGAGCAGGAGGTCATGTGCAGCAGGTCATTAGCAGGAGGTCATGTGGAGGGGGTCATGTGGAGGGGGTCATGTGGAGGAGGTCATGTGGAGGAGGTCAAGAGCAGGAGGTCATGAGCAGTAGGTCATGAGCAGGAGGTCATGTGGAGGAGGTCATGTGGAGGAGGTCATGAGCAGGAGGTCATGAGCAGGAGGTCATGTGGAGGAGGTCATGAGCAGGAGGTCATGTGGAGGAGGTCATGTGGAGGAGGTCATGAGCAGGAGGTCATGTGGAGGAGGTCACAGTGCCTGCAAGAAAAAACACTGAAAACATTACACGTTTCTGACTCTTTATTTTGAAGCCCAAGTTCCTGCTCTCGAGTAACCCCAGGTGTGTGCAGGTGAAACCTCAGGTGTGTGCAGGGGTAATCTCAAGTACGTGCAGGTTTAACCTGAGAGAATTGAGCAGTGAACCCTGAGGGACTCCAGTGGCCTCACCTCTGTCAGAGCGGGAGCGACTCTCCTCCACCTCCTTCTTCAGACCCTCCATCTGCTCCCCCATCTCCCTGCTCCTCTCCTCTGTCTCCTTCAACTTGCTGCACACACAAAGACAGACAGGTGAGCAGACATACAGGTGAGCAGACAGACAGGTTGTATGTCTGAGTGACCTCTGACCTCTCCAGGCTCATGTTGTTAGCTTTCATCTTGCGCAGCTCCTCCTGAAGCAGCTGTTTGGCTCTGATCTCTGCATCCAAAGCAGACTGCAGCTCCAGACGGGCCGACATGTCCAACTTCTGACTGCGCCGCACCTTCCACAGGGGGTCCTGGGGGGGCAAGAGAGGGGGCAGGGGGGACATGCAACTAAAGGTTCTGTTTCTGTTCAACTAGAGCCCGGCCCATATCAGGCAGCAGGTAACCATGGCAACAAAACAGTTCAGGTGCTTTCAGACGGCGAGCGGTCTCCCCTGAGTCTAAAGGTGGTTCAACTGGAGAAGAAATAATTTAACTTCCCAATGACTGAACTGTGTTGGACGCTGTCTGAAAGCACCTTTACACTGAGGGAAGCATTCAGCCAATCAGAGCAGCCCGTGAACACCGCCTCCTCTAACCAAGGTCCTGATTGGTCCTCTGAGGGATGATGTCACTGATGGTATGTCTGACTCTGCTTCATAATGAGACTCTTCAGGGTCTACAGGACCCTCACATTGCTCCTAGAATAGTTTCAAGGGCACCTGAACTACCCCTAAAATCTCCTGTAAGCCCCTCAGGGCTGCCTTAAAGGACCTCTGGAGCCCTCGCTGAGACCTGGCACCCAAAATCTCACCCCACCTGGAAACCCCTGAAGTAACTCAAGGACCCTCTGTGTTAAAGCCCATAAACTTGAACACACCCCCGTGGCCACACATCGCTCCAGAACAAGTGAAGCCAAGAGCCCTTGACGACCACCATGGCTTCCTCAAGCACCCTTGAATTCCCTGGAGGATCCTTTGAAGTCCTTAGAGCTCATTTAAGGTTTGTTCTGGGTGACACACATGCAAGCCAGTAGCCATGCAAGCTTCTTAGATCTTGCCTACAATGAGGGAGAGTGAGTCCGGATTGGCTTGAAGCAGGGACTGACACACTCACCCTCCTGTCTCCACCAATAGGAGGCCAGGGCTTCTTAGGGGGCGTGGCCAATCCCGACTCAGGCTGAGGCAGCACATTGAAAGAAACATCAACACAGTACTGCTCCTACAACGTGTTTGTATTTGTGTTGTGTTGTGTGTGTGTATTTCTGTGTATGTGTGTTACCAAAGGTCTTGTTCCCAGGCTGGAGCTCCTCAGTGTCTCCAGCTCCTCCGTCATCTTGGTGGCCAGAGCCTGAAGGTAACCTCGAGCATCCTTCTCATCACTCACCCTGTGATGCACACATGTGTACACACACACAGGTTAGACACACAGCGCCCCCTGGTGTCAGCATCACATGATCAGAAGGAGCACTCACCACTGGATGATCTCGGCGATCTGAGCCTCCCAGTGAGCAACGCTCTCCTTCTTAGAGGAGACGTCCTGCAGGTCCTCCTCCAGCTGACGGTTCTGAGCTGTCAGCCTGTCCACAAAGGAGCACAGCTGAGGAGGAGCAGGAGGGAAGAGAGGAGGAGAAGGAGTAGAAGGGCAGTCACTCACTGAGCATGTGCAAACACAGCAGCAGGTCTACGTAGAGTCTGAGCCCAGAGGAAACATTCAGACCCCGCCTCCTTCACTCACCTTGTCGGTTTCAGATGTCAGTTTCCGGTTTTCTTCTGTCAACAGGTGTTTCTCTCGTTCATGTTTCTCCTTCAGATCTGCAACCGCTTCATCCAGCTCCGTCTGCCTGCAGGGACACAGCAAGACCTGGATCAGGACCCAAAGGCCTGTGTCAGGACTCAAAGGACCTAGATCCGGATCCATAGACCTGGGTCAGGACTCATAGGACCTAGATCTGGACCCAAAGACCTGGGTCAGGACTCAGAGGACCTGGGTCTGGACCCAAAGACCTGGGTCAGGAGTCACAGAACCTGGGTCTGGACCCAAAGACCTGGGTCAGGACTCAGAGGACCTGGATCTGGACCCAAAGACCTGGGTCAGGACTCAGAGGACCTGGGTCTGGACCCAAAGACCTAGGTCAGGACTCAGGGGACCTGGGTCAGGACTCAGGGGACCTGGATCTGGACCCAAAGACCTGGGTCAGGACTCAGAGGACCTGGGTCAGGACTCAGAGGACCTGGATCAGGACTCAGAGGACCTGGGTCTGGACTCAGAGGACCTGGGTCTGGACTCAGAGGACCTGGGTCTGGACCCAAAGACCTGGGTCTGGACTCAGAGGACCTGGGTCTGGACCCAAAGACCTGGGTCTGGACTCAGAGGACCTGGGTCTGGACCCAAAGACCTGGGTCTGGACTCAGAGGACCTGGGTCAGGACTCAGAGGACCTGGGTCAGGACTCAGAGGACCTGGATCAGGACTCAGAGGACCTGGGTCTGGACTCAGAGGACCTGGGTCAGGACTCAGAGGACCTGGATCAGGAAGTCACAATTCACCTAATTTTTAAATTTAAGGAGAACAGTACAACGCACAAAAAATAAGTTACGGGCAGAATTACTAATTGCAGAATCTTAGGATGGCACAAAATGCTCACACCACAACACTTCCTCTTCTCTTCACCATAATGTAGGAAAAAATGAATAATTAATGAAAGAGGCACACAAGTGTTGATCAACAAGAGTGATATTGTTATAATTAACTAAAAACAACCAACATAGTTGGCACCAAACAGAACAAAAAACGAATACAGATACTTAAATGCCAAACAAGATCCACTCAACAAAACATCAAAAATGTTTCAGTCCCAAACTTTCCAACGAGTCCCCAAAGTTCATTAAATAAAGACTTATAAATAATAATGTCCAAAACAAAATAATATTCTCAATGGAGGTCTAGTTGGCAGCGTGGCGAGGTGCAACGGCTCAGTATATACAAAAGATCCACGCAACCTCACCCAGTCCGTTTAGACGCTGACACGAGATCCCAGAATAGTCTAGCAGGAAAGGAATAATCAGATTTTCCCGATTGATTTCCACAATCCACATTTATATTCCCCTGGAAAAGATTTCTTCACTAGGTCTCTCCAAACAATGTCTGCCTCACCTGCAGAGCATTCCCGCTTTCCACCTCCTCCAGGAAACGTCACTTCCCAACTATATATTTTATAATTTTCCAGAACGCATGTGATATTAATAGTTCTTGGTCCTAAATTGATTCCATGGCCACAAACAGTTACTTAATATTTTACAGGTGTAACTTTATATGTGAAGTTAAAATTGATCAATAAAACAAAACATTGCTCACCCTCACAACATCATACACCATAATGGAACTTAGGTTACCATTACAAGGACTCACAGGACCTGGATGAGGACCCAAAGACCTGGGTCAGGATTGACCCTGTAGAGGTCATCACTCACCTGTCTCTCTTGGCCTTGTCCAGCTTGTCTCGGAGCTGCAGCAGCTCCTTGTTGGCGGCAAGCTGTGCGCCCTCTGACTCGTGCAAGTCTTTACGGAGGTTTTTGATCTCGGAGGAGTGGGCAGAGTCTCTACTCAGTAGCTCCTCCTCGTAGAACAGGATCTTCTTATCAAGCTCCGCCTTCAGGCGGGAAAGCTCCTGCTGAGACTCCGCCCCCCCGGATCCAGCTCCCCGACCCTGCTGAGACTGAGACCAGAACCACAATGACTCCCTTGTTTTTATGGATCTCTGAGATTTAATAATATGAGATGTGATAATGGTGAACAAACACATTTATACTGTGCATCTTTGTGTGGACTCTGACCTTTAGGCTCTCTAGCTCCGCCTCCAGCTGTTTGGAATAGCCCTCACTGTGCTCCCTCAACTTCCTCTCCTTCGATGCCTCGGCCTTTGCGTCGTCCAGCTGAGCCTCCAGCTGACAAACACACACATGCTTTTGTTGTGAAGTCTCCCCTCCTTCCTGTCCTGTCTAGTTGGATCTCCACTAAAACATCACACACTGCCCCTTTAAAGCTCCAAACAGGAGGTGACCCTGATCCTGACACACTGACAAACAGGTCATGTGACCATGGTGTGATTGAAACGACCAATACAGGAACTGATATGAACTTCAAAATAAAAGCTGGTACTGTTTCTGTACTCTGTCTCCATGACCCTTTTGTGAGGAGGAGGTGAGGAGAGGAGGACGGACTTCCTGTCTGCTGTTAACATGTGAAGGACTTTGTCGTCCTCTGGTGGTGAGCAAGAGGAACTACAAAACATCCAACCTGCTGTCTGCCTGTTAGAGGACAGTCCCCCTCTGCTCCCCTTCTGCCTTTCCTCTGCTCCTCCTCTGCTCCTCTTCTGCTCCCCCTCTGCTCCTCCTCTGCTCCCCTTCTGCCTTTCCTCTGCTCCTCTTCTGCTCCCTTTCTGCCTTTCCTCTGCTCTCCTCTGCTCCAATTATTCTGCTCCCCCTCTGCTGCCTTTCCTCTGCTCCTCCTCAGCTCCCCTCCTCTGCTCCCCTTCTGCCTTTCCTCTGCTCCCCTCCTCTGCTCCTCTGCCCCCCTTCTGCCTTTTCTCTGCTCCCCTTCTGTTCCTCCTCTGCCCCCCTTCTGCTCCTCCTCTGCTCCTCTTCTTCTCCCCCTCTGCTCCTCCTCTGCTCCCCTTCTGCCTTTCCTCTGCTCCTCCTCTGCTCCCCCTCTGCCCCCCTTCTGGCTTTCCTCTGCTCCTCCTCTGCCCCCCTTCTGCCTTTTCTCTGCTCCTCCTCTGCCCCCCTTCTGCCTTTTCTCTGCTCCTCTTCTGCTCCCCTTCTGCCTTTCCTCTGCTCTCCTCTGCTCCCATTATTCTGCTCCCCTTCTGCTCCTCCTCTGCTCCTCCTCAGCTCCCCTTCTGCCTTTCCTCTGCTCCCCCTCTGCTCTGCCTTTCCTCTGCTCCCCCTCTGCTCTGCTCCTCCTCCAGATCACTGAGGTGAATTTTCTAAACTTCAGTATGAAAACAAAGGACCTCCTAATGTCTTGTCTGGATCTTTTACCCACATTCATGGTGTTCCTCAGTG
The DNA here is from genome assembly GCF_022749685.1 of Semicossyphus pulcher. Classification (NCBI taxonomy): domain Eukaryota; kingdom Metazoa; phylum Chordata; class Actinopteri; order Labriformes; family Labridae; genus Semicossyphus; species Semicossyphus pulcher. The sequence continues at coordinate 30,802,033 of NW_027211615.1, read as the reverse complement.
AAAGGAGGTATCTAAAGGAGTAATTCACCCCCTCGTGTTAAAGACCAGACACTCTTACCTCCTTGCGGTTCTTCTCAGTCTTGCGGATCTCCTGTTTAATGGTGTCAATCTTCTGTAGGAGGGCGTCCATCTCCTCTTCCTTGTCCCGCAGCTGACGGGAAAGACGCTGTTTGGAGGATCGGAGGTCTGCCATCCTCTCCGACAGCTCAGAGAACTCCTGCAGGGCCAGTTTCCTCTGAGAGTGTGCCTCCTTCAGCTCCTTCGTCTGAGACCGGAGGCGCTCAAGAGAGTCTGCCAGCTGCTGCTCCCCAAGGACACAGGAATCAACAAAGACACGAGGGGACATCTGACCCTAGTAGACCTGAGGACATTGGACCTAACCCTAGTAGACCTGAGGTAATTGGACCTGAGGACATTAGACCTGATCCTTGTAGACCTGAGGACATTAGACCTGATCCTAGTAGACCTGAGGACATTGGACCTGATCTTAGTAGACCTGAGGACATAAGACCTGATCCTAGTAGACCTGAGGACATTGGACCTGATCCAAGTAGACCTGAGGAAATTGGACCTGATCTTAGTAGACCTGAGGACATTAGACCTGATCCTAGTAGACCTGAGGACATTGGACCTGATCCTAGTAGACCTGAGGACATTGGACCTGATCTTAGTAGACCTGAGGACATTAGACCTGATCCTAGTAGACCTGAGGACATTGGACCTGATCCTAGTAGACCTGAGGACATTGGACCTGATCCTAGTAGACCTGAGGACATTGGACCTGATCTGAGTAGACCTGAGGTAATTGGACCTGATCCAAGTAGACCTGAGGTAATTAGACCTGATCCAAGTAGACCTGAGGACATTGGACCTGATCCGAGTAGACCTGAGGACATAAGACCTGATCCTAGTAGACCTGAGGACATTAGACCTGATCCTAGTAGACCTGAGGACATTGGACCTGATCTTAGTAGACCTGAGGACATAAGACCTGATCCTAGTAGACCTGAGGACATTGGACCTGATCCTAGTAGACCTGAGGACAATGTGAAGTTTGTGAAGTACCTTGTGGACCTCTTCCTTCTCCTGTCTCAGGGTCTTCACCTGCTTCTCCAGCGTCTTCAGTTTGGAGGCGGAGCTCTCATAGTCCTGTCTGAGAGTAACGGCCTCCTCCAGCTGGTGCTCCAGCCTATCAGAGTCTACAGAGACGTGTTTGTTAATATATTAAAATCTGCAGTGACGTGCAGTGTCACCATGCTACACTGTTTCTACAGCTAGTACTACCACTGGCCCTCTGACCTGCCAGCTTCTTCTTCAGCCGTTCTATCTCCTCGTTCAGCTTCTTGATCTCTTTATCTCGGCTCAGAGTACCTCCTCGAGCCGGAGCCTGTAGGGCCTGAGTAGACTCTACGAGAAGAGGTCAGAGGTCAGGAAAAACTACAAAATAGTACATACACTAGGAGTACTACATCCAGCACAGAAATGTACTTCATATGAATCTTATTAGAGGATTATCACCCTGCAGTTTGCGGTTTAGCTCCTGTTTCTCCTGCTCCAGGCGGCGGATCCTCCTCTCGAACGCCTCCACTTCCTGCCCTCCTCCTCCTCCTCCTCCCTCCTCCTGGCTGAGCCCCGCCCGGCTGATGGAGCCGCGGTCAGAGAAGCAGCTGTCGGTGGTGTAGGTGAAGCCGACAAAGGGGAGATGCTGACCAGTGAAACCAGTGTGAGACACTGGAGGGCTGATGTCCTGCAAAAGAAACACTGTCAGGCCGGACTGTGTACTCTTACTCATGTGATTGAGTTAAAGACTAGAGGACCTGATACCAGTCCTCACCGGGTTCTTGAGGACGTCGTCATCCACGTCAAAGTTGGACGTGTCGGTGGGCGAGGACACGTCGGGGATGTATGGGGCCTCGGCAGACCGGATGTTATCCCAGTCAATCCCGCTGAAGAATGGGTGACTCTTGAAGTCTGAGATCCCGTTCAGACCGAGTCGGCGTTCCCGGGAGCATAGCAGGCGCTGTATCAGGTCTTTGGCATCCTCTGACACGTCGGTCACATGAGATGGGAACTGGAAACGCTCCTGGAGACAACCACAGAAGAAGAAACCACAGAGGAAGAAAAACTGTGAGGAAGAAGTACTCAGAGGCTCTCTAGTTTTAACAGACAGACAGTCAGAAAAGCAGAAAAGCAGACACACACACAGACAGACAGGTATAAAGAGCAGGGCAGCAGCTGGGTGGTCCACTGGGAGTAGATCAGATTTAGAAAGAGGAAGTGGGACGAGAGTCTGGAGACAAACAGACCTGAAATCAGAGGAGCTCAAACACATAATCTATCTAATAGCTAATCTCATTTTAAAAACTGGGTTTCATTCTTTCTAAGAATCATTTGACTGAACTGATAAAAACCATAAAGTGGATATACACGTAAATGTTTTTTAAGGACCGGTGAAATGGAGCCAGACTGAACTCGGTTCTGACCTCGTGGTTCATGATCTTTCCGTAGGTTTCCACCAGAGACTCAGCGTAGAAAGGTGTTTCTCCGTACAGCATCTCGTACATGCAGACCCCCAGAGACCACCAGTCACACTCTGGTCCATAGCGGCCCATCCCGTCCTCCATCGCCTGCAGGATCTCTGGGGAGATGTAGTCCGGTGTGCCCACCGCCACAGATGACTGCACCTGATCCGAGACAAAAGACACCACAGCACAGATCCTTAAGGCTGGAGGACTTAGATCACCAGACTAAAGCTGAATTACTTTAAAACGTACCCCACTTAAACTTGGACTAGACTAAACTAACTGATCTGAACCTGGTTTACTCTTAGCTAAGCATACTAACTTTAAACCACCAGGTTCAGTTTTTGTTACCGTGCCATCCTCCATCATGCGGAGACAGGATCCGAAGTCGGCTAGGCGGATGTGTCCGTTGACATCCAGCAGGACGTTGTCTGGTTTAATGTCTCTGTGACAAAAACACACTCAGAGTTAGTTCCCTGCTCACCCCTGTGTCGCAATATCACTCTGATCTGCGACCACAGTAACCAGTCCAGGTGAGGGCTGCTGAGTCACAAGAGGAACACATGGCCGCCCCACAAACCACTCTGACTAAAGCAGGAAACAGGTCAGAGTAAGGGAAAGGAGGTCAGAGCTACTGAGAGTTATCAACATGAGCAACATGGATACAGCTTCTTCTTCTACTACTTTCTCCCTGTCTGACTCACACACAGGGAGGAGAAGAAGAAGAAGGTCTGCCTTTTTTTGGCCTGCATCAAACATTCGAACAGAAACATTAAAGCAGCTGTTTGTTAGAATCATTACGTCATTATGACCGAACAGAATTTATATTGTTAATGTCCACAATTAATAACTAACTGTGAGTCCTGCTGGGAGTCATACTGGAAGAGGTCTGACAGAGTGAGTGTGTAGAAATGGGAATGGAACGCTGCCCAGTGTCAGTTTCTGCACAGGAAGGAAGGTCAAGGCTGAGCTGGCTGGACAGGAAATAACTACATTTCCCAGAGGACACTGCTGCCAGGAAGAGCCCACTTCCTCAGACACACACACACACACACACACACACACACACACACACACACACACACACACACACACACACAGGAGGAAGCAACTCACCAACAGCCAGCATTCTAAGCAGTGTAACAATCAGCTGACCAGTGTTACCAGCATAACCAGTATTATCAGTATAACCAGTGTTAACAATATAACCAGTGTAAGCAATGTTACTAGTGTAACCAGTGTTACCCATATAACCAGCATAACCAGTGTTACCAGCATAACCAGTGTTACCAGTATAACCAGTGTTACCAGTATAACCAGTGTTGCCAATGTAACCAGTGTTACCAGTATAACCAGTGTTACCAATATAACCAGTGTTACCAGTATAACCAGTGTTACCAATGTAACCAGTATAACCAGTGTTACCAATATAACCCGTGTTACCAATGTAACCCGTGTTACCAATGTAACCAGTATAACCAGTGTTACCAATGTAACCAGTGTTACCAATGTAACCAGTATAACCAGTGTTACCAGTGTTACCAGTGTAATCAGTATAACCAGTGTTACCAATATAACCAGTGTTGCCAGTATTACCAGCATTACCAGTATAATCAGTGTAACCAGCATAATCAGTTTAACCAGTGTTACCAGGGTGACCAGTACCTGTGGATGTAGTTCTGCTGGTGGATGGAGTGGACGGCAAGCATCATCTCAGCGACGTAGAACTTGGACATGTCCTCTGGGAGACGGTCCTCAAACTTACTGAGCAGAGTCAGCAGGTCCCCCCCCACGTAGTAATCCATCACCAGGTACTGCAGGTTCACACAGAGAGACAGAGACATGTACTGTGATCTTAGCAGAGACACACAGACACACAGAGACATGCACTATGATCTTAGCAGAGACACACAGACACACAGAGACATGCACTATGATCTTAGCAGAGACACACAGACACACAGAGACATGCACTATGATCTTAGCAGAGACACACAGACACACAGAGACATGCGCTATGATCTTAGCAGAGACACACAGAGACATGCACTATGATCTTAGCAGAGACACACAGACACACAGAGACATGCACTATGATCTTAGCAGAGACACACAGAGACACAGAGACATGCGCTATGATCTTAGCAGAGACACACAGAGACACACAGAGACATGCACTATGATCTTAGCAGAGACACACAGAGACATGCACTATGATCTTAGCAGAGACACACAGACACACAGAGACATGCACTATGATCTTAGCAGAGACACACAGAGACACAGAGACATGCGCTATGATCTTAGCAGAGACACACAGAGACACACAGAGACATGCACTATGATCTTAGCAGAGACACACAGAGACATGCACTATGATCTTAGCAGAGACACACAGAGACATGCGCTATGATCTTAGCAGAGACACACAGAGACATGCGCTATGATCTTAGCAGAGACACACAGAGACACACAGAGACATGCGCTATGATCTTAGCAGAGACACACAGAGACACACAGAGACACACAGAGACATGCGCTATGATCTTAGCAGAGACACACAGAGACACAGAGACATGCACTATGATCTTAGCAGAGACACACAGAGACACACACAGACACACAGAGACATGCACTATGATCTTAGCAGAGACACACAGACACACAGACACACAGACACATGTATTTACACAATAATCCGTAGTCATTACAGTTGCGAGTTCCAGCTCTGGTCGCCATTTCTGGTACCAGCTACAGTAACGTATTAGTCCAAGTTACTTTATCAGTAGCAGAATCAGTTAATATGCTAGTGCTGGTGAAAGTAACTGCAGCATTGTTAGTTATGAACCAGTGCAGGTAGTTATAGTAGCAGTATTAACAGTAGTACTTGTAGTACTGACCAGGTAGTTGTCGTCCTGGAAGGCGTAGTGCAGAGTTGTGATCCACTGACTGTCTCCTTTCACCAGGACGTCTCGTTCCTCTCTGAAGCACGCCGTCTGTACACACACGTTTACATGATGAATATAACACATCAATATATAAACACATCATATACACATCATCCACCTGGTCCACACCTGGACAGGCTGGAGGTAGATCCAGACCCCAAACTTACCTCGGCCCTCTTTAACATCTCCCACTTATTGAGAATCTTCATCGCATAAACTCTCTCTGTGTGCTTCATCTTCACCACGGCAACCTGAGAGAGAGAGGGGCGAGAGACACTTTAACACAGAGAGAGAGAGAGGGGCGAGAGACATTAACACAGAGAGAGAGAGAGAGGGGCGAGAGACATTAACACAGAGAGAGAGAGGGGCGAGAGACATTAACACAGAGAGAGAGAGGGGGCGAGAGACATTAACACAGAGAGAGAGAGAGAGGGGCGAGAGACATTAACACAGAGAGAGAGAGGGGCGAGAGACATTAACACAGAGAGAGAGAGAGAGGGGCGAAAGACATTAACACAGAGAGAGAGAGGGGCGAGAGACATTAACAGAGAGAGAGAGAGGGGCGAGAGACATTAACAGAGAGAGAGAGGGGCGAGAGACATTAACACAGAGAGAGAGAGAGGGGCGAGAGACATTAACACAGAGAGAGAGAGGGGCGAGAGACATTAACACAGAGAGAGAGAGGGGCGAGAGACATTAACACAGAGAGAGAGAGAGAGGGGCGAAAGACATTAACACAGAGAGAGAGAGGGGCGAGAGACATTAACACAGAGAGAGAGAGAGGGGCGAGAGACACTTTAACACAGAGAGAGAGAGGGGCGACAGACATTAACAGAGAGAGAGAGAGAGAGAGGGGCGAGAGACACTTTAACAGAGAGAGAGGGGTGAGAGACATTAACACAGAGAGAGAGAGAGGGGCGAGAGACACTTTAACACAGAGAAAGAGAGAGAGAGAGGGGCGAGAGACATTAACACAGAGAGAGAGAGGGGCAACAGACATTAACAGAGAGAGAGAGAGAGAGGGGCGAGAGACACTTTAACAGAGAGAGAGGGGTGAGAGACATTAACACAGAGAGAGAGAGAGGGGCGAGAGACACTTTAACACAGAGAAAGAGAGAGAGAGAGGGGCGAGAGACATTAACACAGAGAGAGAGAGGGGCAAGAGACATTAACACAGAGAGGGAGAGGGGCGAGAGACACTTTAACACAGAGAGAGAGAGAGAGAGGGGCGAGAGACATTAACAGAGAGAGAGAGAGGGGCGAGAGACACTTTAACACAGAGAGAGAGAGAGGGGCGAGAGACATTAACACAGAGAGGGAGAGGGGCGAGAGACACTTTAACACAGAGAGAGAGAGAGGGGCGAGAGACATTAACAGAGAGAGAGAGGGGCGAGAGACATTAACGCAGAGAGAGAGAGAGGGGCGAGAGACACTTTAACACAGAGAGAGAGAGGGGCGAGAGACATTCAGCTCGCTCTCAGTTAAAGCTGCAGTAGGTAACTTTATTAAAACTAACTAATGTCATATTTGCTCAAACTGTCACTTCAAACATGCAGTCGTACATGAGAGAGATAATCTGTGAAGCAGTCATGTTCCTCTGGCTCCTCCTACTGCTCCTAATGGCTCCTCCTACTACTCCTAACGGCTCCTCCTCCTGCTACTAATGGCATTTGTATGAATCCAACGCTCCCGAAACACAACAACCAATCAGAGCGAGCAGTCTCTCAGGCTGCTGTCAATCACACACTGCGCAGCACCGCTCCTCCGCGCACGCTCACACTGTCGAGCTCAATTTGTCCAGTGTGCGCAGCGTCAGACTCTTTGTGTCCAAAAAGGCTGAAAAACAACCACCAGGAAGGAACAAAGTGCCCGTCCCTCCACTGCCAACGAGGCTGACACTACAAAGAGCGTTACACCGAAGAAGAGACATGAGGAGGAGCAAGCTAAAGAGAGAGTTGGACCGAGACAGAAACGAAACGACTGTAAACGCTGGAGCAGCGTTTCTGAGGTGGAGAGAGCTACGGGAGCTGAGAGGATTAAAAAGCGATGCTGAGTTAGACAGGTCTGCTCCACAGGTAATTACCCCAGCTTCATTTCTGCTGTGTTTGTTCCACATTGCTGAGATGTCTGCGGTTACTGTGACGTTGTGTTAGTTGGTGTAGCAGTTGGGCTAACGTTAGCTTGTTCTCCATGCGGCAGCTGTTCAAGCGTTGTTTCTTGGCGGTGTGGCTGAAAATATCTCTCTGAAGTGCCCAGGCAGTGTGACCGTGTCAGACTTCCTCCTGATAGTTCTGTGTGCCTGTGCTCGCACGGCTAAATGTTCTCAACATCAGTGAGTTACTGCTTAGTCTCAGCTCAGGAGTTGTTGACTTTTCCCCGGAGAGATTACAGCGGACCGTAGTGATGAGAAGATAGGTGATTTTACGTTTCCTGTTACGGGTCGATTCGCCGCTCTCTCCCCGGGCAAGCGAGCAGCGAGTCCGCTACTTCTTTAGTCTGAATACTAAACACATGCAGTCAGTCACCGTCACAAGCAGAATCTCCTCTGTGAGACACATGAAGTCAAACTAGCTCATTCATTATTTATACAGTCTATGGCTAATAACCACTAGCTACGCTGAGGAGCATATAGCCTAGCTTCTGGCTGGTTCATGCGGCCCGCCCATAGAGCTCAGCCATAGGCTTAAGCTCAGTCACGCTCCGCCTCTTTGCGCGTCTCTGGATTAGCCGGCTCTGGCATTTCCAATACTGCGACCCCCAGCGGCGGCGCAATTCGGGCTTCAAAACACTTCTTCAGGAACCAGTGGGTGACGTCACTGAGACTACGTCCATTATTTATACAGTCTATAGTTAAGCACCACATATTTTCTAAGTGATTGTAGTGCTGTAGTCTTACACGGCTCTGTTTACACTTCTTCTACTGTTAGTGTTCTTCATTTGTGTTTTTATTTTCACACTTGCTTACGCATCGTAAAGGTATGAGAGAGAAAGAGACAGAGGGAGAGAGAGGGGCGAGGTCATTGACCCTGTTATCAAACATTGCCTCAGGTACAGTACACCAGGTGTGTGCAGTGCAGGGATGTGATTGGCTGACAGAAGTGAATCTGAACAGGTTCTAGTAACCTGCCAGACTGTTGTGATCCAGAGACACACCTGTAATCACCCACACTCTCTCTCACACACACACACACACACAAATCTGATTGGCTGTTCTTCTGAGTGTGTTTGTGTATGTGTTGACGCCATATCTGTGTGTTTGTGAGGACCAGAGGGACAACTGTCCTCACAAACACACAAACAAAAAGCTGTGTGTGTGTGTTTATATCCTGAGGCAGCAGGCAGGTGTGGCTCTGACACACCTTTCCTCTGGTATGTGGACAATGTACACACACACACACACACACACACACACACACAGAGCTGGGAGAATCTGTTCAAGTTTAAGCTGAAGAGAAAAGGCCTTACAAAGCATAAACATAATGAACTTAATTACCCACAAACCCTCAGTGATGATGTCACCAGGTCTGGTGTCATCAAATTTCAACTAAAACATGAAATTAACTACAAAAAGAGAATTAAAATGCAAAGATAAAACATCGAATACTGACAGGAGGCGGGCCATGTGAGTGACTGACAGGAGGCGGGACATGTGAGTGACTGACAGGAGGCAGGACATGTTAATGACTGACAGGAGGCGGGACATGTTAATGACTGACAGGAGGCAGGACATGTGAGTGACTGACAGGAGGCGGGACATGTGAGTGACTGACAGGAGGCGGGCCATGTGAGTGACTGACAGGAGGCGGGACATGTTAATGACTGACAGGAGGAGGGACATGTGAGTGACTGACAGGAGGCGGGACATGTTAGTGACTGACAGGAGGCGGGACATGTTAATGACTGACAGGAGGCGGGACATGTGAGTGACTGACAGGAGGCGGGACGTGTTAATGACTGACAGGAGGTCGGACATGTCAGCGACTGACAGGAGGCGGGACGTGTTAATGACTGACAGGAGGTCGGACATGTCAGCGACTGACAGGAGGCGGGACATGTTAGTGACTGACAGGAGGTGGGACATGTGAGTGACTGACAGGAGGCGGGACATGTTAATGACTGACAGGAGGCGGGACATGTGAGTGACTGACAGGAGGAGGGACATGTTAATGACTGACAGGAGGCGGGACATGTTAGTTAGACATGTGAGTGACTGACAGGAGGCGGGACATGTGAGTGACTGACAGGAGATGGGACATGTGAGTGACTGACAGGAGGAAGGACATGTGAGTGACTGACAGGAGGCGGGACATGTGAGTGACTGAAGGGAGGCGGGACATGTTAATGACTGACAGGAGGTCAGACATGTCAGCAACTGACAGGGGACGGGACATGTGAGTGACTGACAGGAGGCGGGACATGTTAATGACTGACAGGAGGCGGGACATGGAAGTGACTGACAGGAGGCGGGACATGGAAGTGACTGACAGGAGGTGGGACATGTGAGTGACTGACAGGAGGCGGGACATGTTAATGACTGACAGGAGGCGGGACATGTGAGTGACTGACAGGAGGTGGGACATGTGAGAGTGAGGGTTTGCGATGCTGATGAAACACCATCGTCATATGATCAGCTGTTTGTTCTGTTTAAATATAGTTTACTAATAAAAAACAGACTGAGTTCCAGCAGGAGGCACAGAGGAAGAGGACAGGAAGCTCTGTGTTATAAACAGGAATGCAGAGTCACAGTTAAATGGAAGCACTTCCAAAAATGACAGTCAGACAGAGTGATGTCATCAAAATGAGGAGGAGGAAGAGGAGGAGGAAGAGGAGGAGGAAGAGGAGGAGGGGCAGAAGTCTTACCTCTCCAAAGGCTCCTCGTCCAATCACCTTCAGCATCTCAAAGTCGTCTCTGTGCAGCCGCATGTCCTTCAGTGTGCTGGTGAAGGGTTTCACTGAAGACGCAGACAGTATCATGTTATCGTCATATTATCATCATGTTATATTCATGTAATCGTCATGTTATCATCCTGTTATCATCATGTTATATTCATGTAATCGTCATGTTATCATCCTGTTATCATCATGTTATATTCATGTAATCGTCATGTTATCGTCCTGTTATCATCATGTTATATTCATGTAATCGTCATGTTATCATCCTGTTATCATCATGTTATATTCATGTAATCGTCATGTTATCGTCCTGTTATCATCATGTTATATTCATGTAATCGTCATGTTATCGTCCTGTTATCATGTTATATTCATGTAATCGTCATGTTATCATCCTGTTATCATCATGTTATATTCATGTAATCGTCATGTTATCGTCATATTATCATCATGTTATATTCATGTAATCGTCATGTTATCATCCTGTTATCATCATGTTATATTCATGTAATCGTCATGTTATCATCCTGTTATCATGTTATATTCATGTAATCGTAATGTTATCATCATCTCATAGTCATGTTATCATGTTATCATCATGTTAAGGTCATTTTATCATGTTATCATTATGTTATTGTCATGCTGTCATGTTATCATGTTAACATTATGTTATCATTGTGTTATCATCGTGTTAACATCATGTTATATTCATGTAACCGTCATGTCATTGCCATGTCATTGTCATGTTATCATCATGTTAATAGCATGCTATCATCATGTTGTCATAATGTTATCGTCATGTCATCATCACATTAAGGTCATGTTATCATAATGTTATGTGTAAATAGACAGTACTTATATAGCGCTTTTCTAGTCTTTGCAACCACTCAAAGCTGCATACCAACATATCTACATATATCTACATATCTTAGCTTCAGTGTGAGGGAAGATATCTTAACTTCACTGTAAGGGAACATATCTTAGCTTCGATGTAAGGGAACATATCTTAGCTTCGATGTAAGGGAACATATCTTAGCTTCAGTGTGAGGGAAGATATCTTAGCTTCAATGTGAGGGAACATATCTTGGTCTCAATGTAAGGGAACATATCTAGCTTCAGTGTAAGGGAACATATCTTGCTTCAGTGTGAGGGAAGGTATCTTAGCTTCAATGTGAGGGAACATATCTTGGCCTCAATGTAAGGGAACATATCTTGGAACATATCTTGGCTTCAATGCGAGGGAACATATCTTCACTCCAATGTAAGGGAACATATCTTGGCCTCAATGTAATAGAACATATCTTGGCCTCAATGTAAGGGGACACATCTTGGCCTCAACGTAAGGGAACACATCTTGGCCTCAACGTAACGGAACACATCTTGGCCTCAATGCGAGGGAACATATCTTCCCTCCAATGTAAGGGAACATATCTTGGCCTCAACGTAAGGGAACATATCTTGGCCTCAACGTAAGGGAACATATCTTGGCCTCAATGTAAGGGGACATATCTTGGCCTCAATGTAAGGGGACATGTCTTCCCTCCAATGTAAGGGAACATATCTTGGCCTCAATGTAAGGGAACATATCTTGGCCTCAATGAAAGGGGACATATCTTCCCTCCAATGTAAGGGAACATATCTTGGCCTCAACGTAAGGGAACATATCTTGGCCTCAATGTAAGGGAACATATCTTGGCCTCAATGTAAGGGGACTTATCTTAACTTCAATGCAAGGCAACATATCTTTGCGTTAATGCAAGGGAACATATTAGCGTCAATGTAAGGGAACATATCTTAGCTTCGCTGTAAGGGAACATATCTATATAAACTAATGTGTTCATCGGTGCACAATAAGAATAAAGATGAGGTCAAGGCCTTCATGTGTTATGGGAGGAGTATGATGGGATTTCAAATATAATATAGGGTAATTATTTACCCTATGTTATATTTGAGTCAAATTCCTTGTATGTGTACACCTGGCCAATAAAGCTGATTCTGATGGTTATAAATGACACCTTAACTACACAGCTGCACTAAAATCTTTTAAAACAGTGGCATAAGAAGGTCCGTATTTAACATGGGCGTACAGGAGGTCCTCTCTCTCTCTGTGTTTCTCCGCAGAGTGTGTGGAGACGCTGCACTAAAACCAAAACGTGTGTGTTTATCCCGTCAATGACGGTATTAGGGCTGCAACTAAAAAATATTTTGATAATCAATTAATCTGCCAATTATTACTTGGATTAATCGATCAATAGTCGGATAAAAACAAAAGAAGCTCAGTTTGAGTATTTCCAGCATTTTATTCAAAACACAAAAATTCTTAAATCTTGTGTTCTTGTACAGTGCAATGTTAATATATCAATAATGTAACTTAATTAATATCTTAATCTTGATTTACTTAATTGCTTCTCTAAAAGGAAAGTACTGAAGAGGCCACTACAATAAAAAAAGGGACATGGGACTGAGGAAAATGGGAAATGTAACTAACCAATATTTAATCAGATATTGCTCAAGTTTCTGTTGTGTATTAATTAAAGATTCACTCTTGTCCATCTCGAACTAATGCCATGAAATATTCAAAATCTTCATAACTGTTAGCTTATTCTGCCGTCTCTTGCAGGTTAGTGTCAGACAAACACGATTACAAGTTAATTTAAATACAACATGACGGACAGAAATACGGTCGTTCGGCCGCTCTCCTATTCTATTCTGTATCTCCATGTCCCCATTGTAAATGCATTGATTGTCGCTGTTTATAAAGCTCAGAAAAGGTGCAGATGTCATTCAGTAACGATCGATCCTTTTGATCGCTACGTCATTAATAACGTCCCTCGTGCACACGCGGCTCACGTGCTGTGAGAACTGAATTGCAAGAGAAAATATTGAACTTTTGTGACTTAATGAAACAGACTGCTGATGAAGACAGTCAACACAGCAGACAGAGAGACAGACAGGAAGAGGGGGCGGGGCCAGCAGCTGTGCAGAGAGCAGAGGTGCAGGTGTGCTGGGGGACTGAAGCGAAGCAAAGGGATCAGATTAAAGTAGTTTGTGAATTAAAACAATACGGTGAAGAACAGAGTACAATTAAAGTGTGGAAGGAAGAGAACCATCTAGAAAGAGGATAATCCAGACTGAGATGTGCTTCTCACAGAAATCATAGATATGTTATTAATTGTGATTAATTAATCACAAAGCCTATAATTAATGAGATGATTTTTTTTAATGACCACCCCCTTAGTTGTTGCAGCCCTAGACAGTATTGCAAAATCCAATGTCGTGGCAGAACATGACACCGGTGACGGTATTACAACCGGTAGACCACCCACCCCATCTCTGCAGGTTAGAGCTCACATTAAATCCTTCAGACGGAGCGTCAGGCTCTCCTGATTGTCACAGACGATCATTAAGGGACAGAAAATAGTTCCACATGAAAAATAACCAGAACTATGTAGCTCAAGCTATCCTTACATCATCCATACTGATATTGATCCTCTGAAAACTGTCAGTCAAAGGACTAAAGCCCCACCCACACAGCCTGACCAGTAAACTTTGTTTGTTTTAGCTGCGGCCACTTCATCAGTTCATCATTCTCCACGATACAGCTCAGAGAGAACGGAGCTCCAATGACCCCCAAAACCACACCTGGAACTAGAAGTTCTGAGGATAAACGTGAGGTCTTCTGAAACTACACTAGAACCTCCTTCTAGTTCTCCCAATGACCTTTCACCTTCCTGAAACTTCTCTAAAGGATCCTTGAACCTCCCTGAGACCTCCTAGAACTTCTTACAAGGTTTCTTTAATACCCTGGACACACTCCAGGTTCATCACAATATTTCTGGCCATAGACATTAAAACTTGAGTCCTGGAACCCCCTGGAACTCCTATAGAACCCTGATGCTCGTCTTGAGCCTAATTCAAGGACTCTCAAGGACCTTGATGGGACTTCGAGGAACCTTTAAAGCCCCTTGAACCTCCATGGTGCCCCCTGTGTGTTCCCGGGATCCTCTGGGCCCCGCAGTGACCCCTGAGAAGTCCGGGGACCTGCTACATTGCATATATTGTGTTTCTGATCATTGGAACGGGTCCTGGAGCAGGACCGGACCAGGCTTAGACTCTTACCCCACTCCAGGAAGTCGTGGACGTGCTTGTCCCTGCGGAGCGGGGTCTGGGACAGCTCGGTGCAGAAGCAGAGAAGCAGGTCGAGCAGCGCCTCCACGCTCAGGTAGCCCGCCTCCTTCTGCTCCAGCAACAGCTCCTCCAGCCGCTTCAGGCGGTCCTGGGCCGACATCCCGCCAGGGACGAGCCTCTCCGCTCCGGCTACAGTACGACACGAGCCCCGCCGCACAGTCCGAGTGCTCCCTGCCGCCCAAGCTCCGACTCCTGCCGAGTCTTGCCGAGCTCAGCCGAGCTCAGCCTACTAGCTTCGGCTAGCTCGTTAGCTCCGGGAGAACATTCCCGACATTTTGAGCAGTCCGGGTGTCGGTGTATAGTGAGTTCCCTCCGTTTTCCGTCCGTCCGTCACGTCTGGAGCCGTTCAGCCTGTGGGCCCGCGCCACCCCGTAATCCCGGTCAATCTGGACTCTGCTCTCAGATTCGGGATGTCGACCAGACCGTCGCCTCTCTCAGGCTGTCCGCGGCTGATCCATGTCCTCGCGCTGGTGCCTCAGCTCGGTAACATGTCCTGTAGGACCGGGACGGACTCGGTTCTGACAGTGATCTCCGTTCACCGTGAGAGCGGGAGCGGAGGACGGTACAGGCGGTTTTTGGGAGGTTTGAGGAGGCTGCCGGTGTGGCTGCTCGGTGGGAATATGGCTGAATCCAGATCGGATCATTGAGAGCAAGCTGCGGAGACTCCACCACACTTCCTGTGTCCGAGAGTTTCAGAATAAAAAATCCACGGCCCACCTTCTCCTGAAACCCGCCTTAAAAAAATCTTTAACCTTTGTGTTTATTATAACACAAAGTTGAGTTTCTTAAATAATAATAATAATAATGATTTATATTTGATTCACTAAAGGTGAATCTTTTAAGATGTCACAGTGACAAACGTGCTGAGAAACTTTATTTTCATGAATCACAAAAGACTGAAAATTAATTTAAAACACTTTAAGAACATTGTTTAACAAATCTGAAATAAATTTGAATTAACACAAGACAGTCAATAAATATGACATTAAATAAACTGATTAAAGGTTTTAAACATAAACATTTCAATGGTAAATGGACCGTACTTATATAACATGTTCAGTCTTCAGACCACTCAAAGTGCTTTTGCACTACATGTCACATTTAACCTTTCACACACACATTCATACACTGATGGCAGAGGCCAAAGTGCCAATCTCCAATCAGGATCTATAGGCATTCATACACCAAAGGCTCTGCCTGAAGAAGTCAGGGATCGAACCCCCGACCTTCCAATTGAGAGACAACCCACTCTACCACTGAGCCACAAAAAAATAAAAAGTAGGGCAAAGTTAATTAACGCGTTAATAACGCGTTAACGCACATTCTCTTTAACGCCACTAATTATTTTAACGCGCGATTAAGGCACGCGTGTTCTATTATTATGACCCTCAGCCCGCCCCGTAGTTTGAGAAATCAGGAAGCGATGCAGCTGCAATGTTGTGGATAGCATGCAGAAACAAACTTTTAGACTTGGCAAATTGAGCCTCAACGCCCTGCTCGATGGTTCTCTGGACAAGACAAAAGTTATTTGTATTTCCTGTCGATGTGAACGGAGTTACCACCAGCAGTGTTTCCGCTACATACTTCCGCTGCTTCACATTTCTGTGTAATTAAACGACTCCGCTCCAAACGAACGGTCGCTCGCCCGCTCTCCTTGTTGAGGAAGAGCACTGACACAGTGACAGGAGTCACAGGACACCAGGACGCTCTCTGTCTGCACACAATCATATATAAAAGAGGGGGCGGGTCCAGAAGCTATGCAGAGAGCAGAGGTGCAGGTGTGTTGGGGGACTGAAGCAAAGAGATCAGATTGAAGTAGTTTGTGAATTAAAATATGAATTAAGGTGAAGCAGAGAGAACAATGAAACTGTGGAAGGAAGAAATCAGCATCTAGAAAGAGTTTAATCCAGACTGAGTAAGTCTGCAAGTGATGTGCTTCTCACAGGAATCAGTGATATATGCGATGATCGCCATGTTCTGCTTTCAGCATATTTTTTGAGCGTGCAGAACCTTTGAGGTTATTCTGTAGAATATTCTGGACAGTATTTCTCATTTTCATGTGCAATTAATTTGCGATTAATCTCGAGTTAACTATGGACAACCATGCGATTAATCGCGATTAAATATTTTAATCGATTGACAGCCCTAATAAAAAGCAGTAAGAAGTATAATTTAGGAAACAGTTAAAAATAAATCAGTCAGTCAGTTCCATGCTCTTATTTTGAAGGAGAATATCCCGATCCCGGAAGTGAGTACCTGCTGCTGTGTGCAGAGTTTACTCACCTGTCTGTCTCTCCCTCAGGAACACGAAGGCTCCGCCTCCCTGCACCGGAAACGCTCTGGACACATGACGTCATGCCATGATTGACAGGAGCTGGGAGAGACTGGTACCGCCCCCAGGAGGAGGGGGCTGGGGGTCTGACATCATTGCAGTGACATCATGACAGGATATAAAAGTCTTTGTTTACATTTAGTGTTCAGATGTTTACAAAATAAAACATAAACAAAAGATGATGATGAACAGTGACGATTTACTTTGTTATCCACAGTCTCCTGTTCCTGAACAAACTGTTATTGTCACTATGATGTCACATGATGTTATTATCATTTACAGTTGTGTTACAGAAAGATTTTTTTGTTATTATTTACTGTTCTGTCACCCTTATGCGCCCTGCTTAAATAGGCAGACAGATAACTCCTCTTCCAATCACCACACTGAAGAAGGACTGTTCGACTTCTTTTATTGAGTCACTGAAAGTAGAGTAAAACAACCCTGCTTCAAAAGGCTTGGACTGCGATACGTTTTGACTGACAGTCTTTCATACACTTCCCTCAGAGATGTTTCACTTAACAGATTGTCACTTTCTCCGAGGCTGAAGTGTACACAAGTACCGCTTTTGCCACCTGTCCCAGAAGGTGCTTGCCAGACTTTGTACTTGTTTCCACTGGCGTCTGTAAAGGTCAGTACCCTAAAACTCACCGGGAAAAGCAGGATGAGGACTTCTGTGTAAATAGTGTTGCAGGGGTAAGTATGAAAGGGTTTTCAGGATCGGTGGAAACAGGACCCAAAGGCCTCGGGTTTATGATGCCTGTCACTTCGGCCATCAATGTCGCGAGAACTTTGTGAGTGAAGGTTAGGGTTAGAGTCACAGCTCCATTGAGCCATGTATTCCTATAGCCCCCAGCAGTGATGATTTCATGAGCTTCTTTAAGGACAAAATCCTAAAGATTAGAGAGTCCTTACCTGGTGCAGATGTATCTTTGGAAACTGCTCACACACCTGATGTTTACACTGTTTTTCTCCAGTTGACCTTCCTGAGCTAAATTCTCTGATATCTTCGTCTAAACCATCAACCTGTCTTTGAGACCCAATTCCAACCAAGCTGCTTCAGGAAGTCTTTCCCTCAATTAGCACTTCTTTACTAGATATGATCAATATGTCTTTATCGACGGGCTATGTACCCCAGTCTTTTAAACTAGCTGTAATTAAGCCACTTCTTAAAAAGCCTACCCTAGATTCAGGCACCTTAGCTAACTATAGACCTATATCTAACCTTCCTTTTATCTCAAAGATCCTTGAGAAAGCAGTCGCTAATCAATTATGTGACTTTCTTCATAACAACAGTTTATTTGAGGACTGTCAGTCAGGATTTAGAGTCCACCACAGCACTGAGACAGCACTGAGAGTTTCAAATGATCTACTTCCTGCTTCAGACAGAGGACTTCTCTCTGTACTCGTCCTGTTAGATCTTAGTGCCGCTTTCGACACGATAGACCATCACATCCTGTTACAGAGACTAGAACAGCTAATGTTCATTACAGGATCTGCATTAAGTTGGTTTAAATCTTATCTATCAGATCGATCTCAGTTTGTTAATGTTCATGATGTGTCCTCTATGCACACCAAAGTTAGTCATGGAGTTCCACAAGGTTCTGTGCTCGGACCGATTCTTTTTACCTTATATATGCTTCCTCTGGGTAATATCATGAGGAAACACTCCATTAATGTTCATTGTTATGCAGATGATACTCAATTATACTTATCAATGAAGCCAGACGAAACCAATCAGCTATCTAAACTAGAAGCATGCCTTAAGGACATAAAGATCTGGATGACTAGAAACTTTCTGCTACTTAATTCAGACAAACTGAAGTTATTGTGCTCGGCCCAAAACACCTTAGAGACTCTTTCTCTAATGATATAGCTGCCCTAGATGGCATCAGCCTGGCATCCAGCACTACTGTTAGGAATCTGGGAGTTCTGTTTGATCAGGATATGTCCTTCATCTCCCACATAAAACAAATATCAAGGACAGCCTTCTTTCATCTTCACAACAAACATCAGACACATCCTGTCTCAACACGATGCAGAAAAACTCGTCCATGCATTCGTTACTTCCAGGTTGGATTATTGTAACTCGTTACTATCAGGCTGCCCTAATAAGTCACTAAAAACTCTGCAGCTGGTACAAAATGCTGCAGCACGTGTGCTGACAAGAACTAGGAAGAGAGATCACATCTCTCCTGTATTAGCCTCTCTGCACTGGCTTCCTGTAAAATCTAGAATAGAATTTTAAATCCTTCTTCTTACTTACAAAGCTCTTAATGGTCAGGCACCATCATATCTTAAAGAGCTCATAGTGCCATATTACCCCTCTAGAACATTGCGCTCCCAGGATGCAGGCCTGCTTGTGGTACCTAAAGTCTCTAAGAGTAGTGTTGGAGGTAGAGCCTTCAATTACCAGGCCCCCCTCCTCTGGAACAATCTACCAGTCAAGGTCCGGGAGGCAGACACCCTCTCTTCTTTTAAGAGTTCAAACTTTCCTCTTTGATAAAGCTTATAGTTAGGGCTGGCTCAGGCTGGGACCAGCCCAGAGTTATGCTGCTATAGGTTTAGACTGCCGGGGGGATCTGACACACCAAGCTTCTTTGTCTCTCTCTCTCTGTGTCTCTCTCTCTCGCTCTTTCTCTCTCTCTGAGTGCATGGTGGGAGTGAGCGTGTTGGTCGGAGAGCGTTTGGAGTGTGTTTTTGATTATTTTCTATCTTTATCTCTTGTTTAATTGTTATTGTTAGTCTCAGTTTAATAGTTTAGTTGTTTCTTTTGTGTTTTTTAGTGGAAGAACAGGTGAAAGTAGGTAAGACAGGTGAGTTTGCAGGTAGGGGTGTCGGCAGCTAGGCAGTATGCCAGTTGTCGGCAGCCATGCCGAGCTGGAGAAGCTCACACGCCGACACGGTGTGAAGCTGCTGTCGGGTGGGGGCTTCTCGGTGGAGGAGGCCAGCTATGCTGTCGGGGAGGCTGTTGGTTTCGACAGTGTCAAGTCGGCCTCCCGGATGAACGGCGCCATAGTCATCTTTTTAGACCAGGTGATTAAAGCAGAGCAGGTAGTGGAGGAAGGAGTCGTGATCTGCGGCACATTCACCCCCGTCCTCCCGTTATCAAACCCGGCGAAAAAAGTCATGATTTCTAACGCCCCCCCGTTCATTAGAAACGAGGACTTAGCTAAAGAGCTATCACGCTACGGGCAGCTCGTGTCTCCCATTAAGATGGTTCTACTGGGCTGCAAATCATCCCAGCTGAAGCACGTCGTCTGTCACCGTAGACAGGTTTTTATGTTACTAAAAGATAGCAGCAAAGACCTGAACCTAACATTCAGTTTCAGAGTGGATGGATTCGCCTAGTCATCCAGATCTTTATGTCCTTAAGGCATGCTTCTAGTTTAGATAGCTGATTGGTTTCGTCAGGCTTCATTGATAAGTATAATTGAGTATCATCTGCATAACACTGAACATTAATGGAGTGTTTCCTCATGATGTTACCCAGAGGAAGCATATATAAGGTAAAAAGAATCGGTCCGAGCACAGAACCTTGTGGAACTCCATGACTAACTTTGGTTTGCATAGAGGACACATCATGAACATTAACAAACTGAGATCAATCAATCATCAATCAATCAAATTTTATTTGTATAGCGCCAAATCATAACCAGGGTTATCTCGAGACACTTTACAGAAAGAGCAGGTCTAGACCGACTCTTTGTTATGTTATTTAAAGAGAGGCCCAACATGAATCCACCATGAGTAGCACTTAGCAATTCGGCACATTGGCAAGGAAAAACTTCCTTTTAACAGGCAGAAACCTCGAGCAGAACCAGACTCATGTTGAACAGCCATCTGCCTCGACTGGATGGACCGAAAGTGGGATAGAAGGAGATGCAGGATAGAGACAGGCAAAGAGAGCAACAACAAAATATGTTCTTGTTACCACAACAACATATGTCCTTGTTACATGAACAACAACAGACACATACTTATGGTTACAATGCCAATAATAGTGGTAGACTAGGGTGAAGATTGGCTAAATAAATAAATAAATAAATAAATAAATTAAAGTAAGAGTAAGAGTAATGATAAAGGCTGAGGTAATCGTAATTGTAACAGTTGAAGTCAACAGGTCTACTATTAGCATTAGCAGCAACAATAATGATACTATGGGGAAGGCTGATGTTAGTAGTTGTTGCAGTCGACCAGGTCCACAGCAGCAGGTGGTCTGCAGCAACGATCCCCAGGAACCTTCAAGACAAGGGAGCACAAGAACTCCCGGGAAGATATGTGGTTAGTAATGTTAATGGAACCAGAAGATACAGAGTTAATGAGCTGCATTAATATGACAGAGAGAGAGAGAGAGAGAGTCAGAGAGAGAGGAAGAGAGAGAGAGAGAGAGAGAGTCAGAGAGAGAGAGAGAGAGAAGCTTGGTGTGTTAGATCCCCCCGGCAGTCTAAACCTATAGCAGCATAACTATGGGCTAGTCCCAGCCTGAGCCAGGCCTAACTATAAGCTTTATCAAAGAGGAAAGTTTGAACTCTTAAAAGAAGAGAGGGTGTCTGCCTCCCGGACCTTGACTGGTAGATTGTTCCAGAGGAGGGGGGCCTGGTAATTGAAGGCTCTACCTCCAACACTACTCTTAGAGACTTTAGGTACCACAAGCAGGCCTGCATCCTGGGAGCGCAATGTTCTAGAGGGGTAATATGGCACTATGAGCTCTTTAAGATATGATGGTGCCTGACCATTAAGAGCTTTGTAAGTAAGAAGAAGGATTTTAAATTCTATTCTAGATTTTACAGGAAGCCAGTGCAGAGAGGCTAATACAGGAGAGATGTGATCTCTCTTCCTAGTTCTTGTCAGCACACGTGCTGCAGCATTTTGTACCAGCTGCAGAGTTTTTAGTGACTTATTAGGGCAGCCTGATAGTAACGAGTTACAATAATCCAACCTGGAAGTAACGAATGCATGGACTAGTTTTTCTGCATCGTGTTGAGACAGGATGTGTCTGATGTTTGTTGCGAAGATGAAAGAAGGCTGTCCTTGATATTTGTTTTATGTGGGAGATGAAGGACATATCCTGATCAAACAGAACTCCCAGATTCCTAACAGTAGTGCTGGATGCCAGGCTGATGCCATCTAGGGCAGCTATATCATTAGAGAAAGAGTCTCTAAGGTGTTTTGGGCCGAGCACAATAACTTCAGTTTGTCTGAATTAAGTAGCAGAAAGTTTCTAGTCATCCAGATCTTTATGTCCTTAAGGCATGCTTCTAGTTTAGATAGCTGATTGGTTTCGTCTGGCTTCATAGATAAGTATAATTGAGTATCATCTGCATAACAATGAAAATTAATGGAGTGTTTCCTCATGATATTACCCAGAGGAAGCATATATAAGGTAAAAAGAATCGGTCCGAGCACAGAACCTTGTGGAACTCCATGACTAACTTTGGTTTGCATAGAGGACACATCATGAACATTAACAAACTGAGATCGATCTGATAGATAAGATTTAAACCAACTTAGTGCAGATCCTGTAATGAACATTAGCTGTTCTAGTCTCTGTAACAGGATGTGATGGTCTATCGTGTCGATCTGATCAATAAGATTTAAACCAACTTAATGCAGATCCTGTAATGAACATTAACTGTTCTAGTCTCTGTAACAGGATGTGATGGTCTATCGTGTCGAAAGCGGCACTAAGATCTAACAGGACGAGTACAGAGAGAAGTCCTCTGTCTGAAGCAGGAAGTAGATCATTTGAAACTCGCAGTGCTGTCTCAGTGCTGTGGTGGACTCTAAATCCTGACTGAAAGTCCTCAAATAAACTGTTGTTATGAAGAAAGTCACATAATTGATTAGCGACTGCTTTCTCAAGGATCTTTGAGATAAAAGGAAGGTTAGATATAGGTCTATAGTTAGCTAAGGTGCCTGAATCATGGGTAGGCTTTTTAAGAAGTGGCTTAATTACAGCTAGTTTAAAAGGCTGGGGTACATAGCCCGTCGATAAAGACATATTGATCACATCTAGTAAAGAAGTGCTAATTGAGGGAAAGACTTCCTGAAGCAGCTTGGTTGGAATCGGGTCTAAAAGACAGGTTGATGGTTTAGACGAAGATATCAGAGAATTAAGCTCAGGAAGGTCAATTGGAGAAAAACAGTGTAAACATCAGGTGTGTGAGCAGTTTCCAAAGATACATCTGCACCAGGTAACGGCAGGAGGTTACAGAGTCTCTAATCTTTAGCATTTTTTCATTAAAGAAGCTCATGAAATCATCACTGCTGAGGCCTATAGGAATACTTGGCTCAGTGGAGCTGTGACTCTCTGTCAGCCTGGCTACAGTGCTGAAAAGGTACCTGGGATTGTTTTTATGTTCTTCTATGAGGGAGGAGTAGTAGACACCTCGAGCATGCCGTAGGGCCTTCCTGTATTTATTAAGACTGTTTTGCCAGAGTAAACGAGACTCTTCTGTTTTGGTGGATCGCCACATTCTTTCAAATTTACGCGACATTTGCTTCAAGTTACGAGTTTCTGAGTCATACCATGGAGCTAGCCTCTGTCGTTTGATAATCTTCTTCTTTAAGGGGGCAATCGAGTCTAGAGTACTTCTCAGCAAACCTGCAGGACTATCAACAAACTGATCAAGCTGAGAGGGACTAACATTAGCATCAGAGCTTTCTGTAGGAAACAGATGTGGTAAAGAATTGTTTCATTAAATTTAGCTGCAGTCCTATCAGACAAACATCTTGTACATTTTTGTTAACTGGAGAGTAGTCGGTTAATAGGACATCGAATGTTACTAAATAGTGATCTGATAAAAGAGGATTTTGTGGGAAGACAATTACGTTTTCGGTTTCAAGGCCATAAGCTAGAACAAGGTGGAGGGTGTGGTTAAAGCGGTGAGTAGGCTGGTTTACACTTTGAGTGAAACCAATAGAGTCCAAAAGGGACATAAATGCCATGCTAAGACTATCATTATCAACATCTACATGAATATTGAAGTCCCCTACAATAATTATTTGATCTGAACTCAGGACTAAATCTGATAAAAACTCTGAGAATTCAGTTAGAAAATCAGAGTATGCGCCCGGAGGGCGGTATACTATCACAAATAAAACAGGCTGTAAAGTTTTCCAGGCTGGGTGTGAAAAACTCAGAACAAGGCTTTCAAAAGAGCTGAAACTAAGTTTGGGTCGAGGGTTGATTAGAAGACTAGAACTGAAGATAGCTGCCACTCCACCACCTCGACCAGTGTCTCGAGGAGTATGAGTATTAAGATGACTGGGAGGAGTGGATTCATTGAAGCTGACATATTCTTCCTGACACAGCCAAGTCTCAGTTAAAGAGAGTAAATCAATATGATCATCTGATATCAGATCGTTCACTAATAGAGCTTTAGATGACAGGGATCTGATATTTAACACACCACATTTAATTCTCATATTTTTTGGCATAACTTTGGTTGTTGTTTTAATTTTTATTAAATTTTTTTGATTTACTCCTTTTTTATTTGAGTTTGAATTAACTGTAATAACAGGCCTGGGTTGGGGGGGGCAGACACAGTCTCTATAACATTAACATTGTGGCTGGGAAACTGCTCACAGGGAAGCTCAGAGGAGTGTGTAGGACTACAGCTCTGCTAGACGCTTTTCTAGAAACACTTTTAAGAGGAGGCTTCAACCAGTCCACAGTGATGCCGCTGTAGGCTTAGACTGCCGGTCTATTGCCAGTCACTCACATGTCCAACTAACATGTCCCGCCTCCTGTCAGTCACTCACATGTCTAACTAATATGTCCCGCCTCCTGTCAGTCACTCACATGTCCAACTAACATGTCCCGCCTCCTGTCAGTCACTCACATGTCCAACTAACATGTCCCGCCTCCTGTCAGTCACTCACATGTCTAACTAACATGTCCCGCCTCCTGTCAGTCACTCACATGTCCAACTAACATGTCCCGCCTCCTGTCAGTCACTCACAAGTCTAACTAATATGTCCCGCCTCCTGTCAGTCACTCACATGTCCCGCCTCCTGTCAGTCACTCACATGTCCCTCCTCCTGTCAGTCACTAACATGTCCCACCTCCTGTCAGTCACTTACATGTCCTTCCTCCTGTCAGTCACTAAGTTGTCCCGCCTCCTGTCAGTCACTAACATGTCCCGCCTCCTGTCAGTCACTCACATGTCCCGCCTCCTGTCAGTCACTAACATGTCCCGCCTCCTGTCAGTCACTCACATGTCTAACTAACATGTCCCGCCTCCTGTCAGTCACTCACATATCCCTCCTCCTGTCAGTCACTCACATGTCCCTCCTCCTGTCAGTCACTCACATGTCCCGCCTCCCGTCAGTCATTAACATGTCCCACCTCCTGTCAGTCACTCACATGTCCCTCCTCCTGTCAGTCACTAACATGTCCCACCTCCTGTCAGTCATTAACATGTCCCACCTCCTGTCAGTCACTCACATGTCCCGCCTCCTGTCAGTCACTCACATGTCCCGCCTCCTGTCAGTCACTCACATGTCCCGCCTCCTGTCAGTCACTCACATATCCCTCCTCCTGTCAGTCACTCACATGTCCCTCCTCCTGTCAGTCACTCACATGTCCCGCCTCCCGTCAGTCATTAACATGTCCCGCCTCCTGTCAGTCACTCACATATCCCTCCTCCTGTCAGTCACTCACATGTCCCTCCTCCTGTCAGTCACTCACATGTCCCGCCTCCCGTCAGTCATTAACATGTCCCACCTCCTGTCAGTCACTCACATGTCCCTCCTCCTGTCAGTCACTAACATGTCCCACCTCCTGTCAGTCATTAACATGTCCCACCTCCTGTCAGTCACTCACATGTCCCGCCTCCTGTCAGTCACTCACATGTCCCGCCTCCTGTCAGTCACTCACATGTCCCGCCTCCTGTCAGTCACTCACATATCCCTCCTCCTGTCAGTCACTCACATGTCCCTCCTCCTGTCAGTCACTCACATGTCCCGCCTCCCGTCAGTCATTAACATGTCCCACCTCCTGTCAGTCACTCACATGTCCCTCCTCCTGTCAGTCACTAACATGTCCCACCTCCTGTCAGTCATTAACATGTCCCACCTCCTGTCAGTCACTAACATGTCCCACCTCCTGTCAGTCACTAACATGTCCCGCCTCCTGTCAGTCACTCACATGTCCCGCCTCCTGTCAGTCACTCACATGTCCCGCCTCCTGTCAGTCAATCACATGTCCCGCCTCCTGTCAGTCACTCACATGTCCCTCCCTACAGTACGCTGCCCCTGCGGTCCTCTCTTCCCAACCCTCCTCCCCAACTCGATTGTGTCTTTAATGTACTCAGGTGTGTCTTCTTCAGTGTCAGGTAGCTGATCAGGGTGTAACATGTGTGGGAACATTGTACTTTCCTGTTGATGTTCCAGCTGGTGAATGGGGGGGCGAGGTGGGGGGGGGGTTGGAGATTTCTCAGCTTATTACAAGGCTGATTAGCTGTAAGGAGATTAGCGCCGCGGGTTAACAGGCGCCTGAAAACTCTTTTTCTCAGCTTCAATATTTGCTCGGCAGCTTGTGAAGTGTGGCAGGACTCAGCTCCCCGAGATGACGAGAGGTTGAAGGGACGACAGCTCTCCAAACGTCTGGCAGCTTCAAGAAAAGCAGGTAAAACTCTGTTACCTTCTGCACGGAGGGGGGAGGGGTATTTGGATTTAAGATGGCAGCTGACATCAGTTCAGTTCATCTCCACTTTCGTTTGTTCTGAAGTCACAGTTTTCTCTTACAGTTAATAGTAATGAATGAATCTTCAACGCCTCTATTAACAGCGCTGGCGACTCGTTTGAACAGGTTAGATCCTGTTTGCTGTTTGTGTCATGTGACCTTTCTGCTCTGCCGCTCAGTATGATCAGTTTGTGTTTCTGTCATAAATGTTTAACATCAGCTGTTCAGAGATGTTCTTTGAGACAGAAGCTCCTCTGTGAACTCTGTCAGAGACCAGTGGAGGTCTTCCCATGAGAACATCTCTGACTGAGTTCACAAACAGACTCAGATCGAACTGAACCGGCAGTAAACTCTGATCCACATGTTTAAAGGACTCTTTGACTCTGGTTCAGATCACATTTTGACTCAAAGATCTTGACCATGATCAGAACTTTAAGTAAACTTTGACCTTCTTCCTGCAGCGCTCACATCCTGGTTGTGTCTTCGAGTTCAGTCAAAGAACCTGAAATACCTTCTAAGCTCCTTATGACGCTCTGCAGAGAGCAGCCAGCAGCCGTCTCCCTGCTGTTTTCTCCTGCTTCACTTTGGAGAGCTCCCCACTCTGACCTCTGACCTTTGAACCCTCAGACACCTGAACTGTTTGGAGGTTCATCTATACGCTCAACAACATTTAGTTAGTTAATGCCTCCTTAATGTGTGCAGCAGGCTGGGGGTGGTCCGAGGAAGGCGATGCCTGACTGGAGGAAACCATCGAGCCAGCCACAAACATCTGCTCTCAGCTGGCCCAGACTCTAAACCCCCTCTGATGTTGTGGTGCCTTCAGTTCTACCAACACATGTGAACAGTAAACTGAAGAAACTGAACGTGTCTAAAAGGATGCTCAAGACTTCTTTAATATTTCCACGTTATGGAAACATGCAGTAACAAAAACATGGAGTCTGAACAGGTTAGATGAGCATTGTAGCTTCAGTGATATAAGAGCTGGAGCTTGAGATCAGCGTAAAGGGGAAGTAAATATTGAAATACATCAGGAAGTGCTGAAATCTTATCATGTAGAAACTAAAAAAGAGAAGAAGTTTGGTGTGTTTTTGGCACCAGAAAGGTTTTCATGCAGCACCTGGTGGTCGTTCATCGATCTGCAGCTGGAGGTGCTCCGGTCTGGGCCATGTTTGTGGCATTTTGGACGTGAGACACTTAAGAACCACAGGACGGACATGGCGGTGGGTAAGCTGACTTTCACAAAGGCGGAGAGAGAGAAGCTAGCCGAGGTCCTCTGGCTGCTCAACTGGATCTCTGTGGTGACGGGAGCAATCCTCTTAAGCCTCGGCTTGTTCCTCAAAGTAGAGATTCATAAATGGCAGGAAGTGATGTCAGACCAGGGGATCCTTTACGTGCCAAATACTCTGATCACCACGGGTCTGGCCGCCTGCTGCATCAACTTCCTGGGTGGGAAGATCTGCCTGGACTGTGCTGACACCAACAAGTTCCTACGCTGGAAGCTGGTGATGATGCCGTACGTCATCTGCACCTTCTTCTTCACCTCCTGCGTCCTGGCGGGGGCGCTAATGTGCTACAGCATCCGCAGCCAGCTGGAGGAGTCTCTGTTCCTGGGCCTGAGGAACGCCATGTGCTACTACAAGGACACAGACACACCGGGCCGCTGCTTCCTGAAGAAGACTCTGGACCTGTTGCAGATCCAGTTCCAGTGCTGTGGAAACACTGGGTACCGGGACTGGTTCCAGGTCCAGTGGATCAGCAACCGCTACCTAGACATGACCAGCAGCATCGTGGTGGAGTAAGTGAAGCTCTTTTTGGTTCAGGTGAACTGTGCAGGATTTAAGCAGTTTCCGTCTCTGTTCAGACCCACAGTTTGTAATGAATCTGTATAAATACCTAAAGATCTACACGAATGTCCGTCCCTCTGGAATCTGGTGGATTCTACTGGAACCAAATTGATTCCAACTGGATTTCAATTGTTGGTAATAGATTCTACAGGGTTTGATCGACTCACGTGTGTCTAAGTAGAGTGTCAAAGGTCATCCTTCTTTTAAAAGGTTCAGACTGAACACAAAGCTGTTCTTAAGTCTGCAGAAAGATGCGAGAATGTGTAGACTTAGTCCACGTGGAGCAGACTGCACTGACCTGCTTCATGGTACGGCTCAGTGAATGAACAAAGACAGAACAAGACAGTTTATATCTGTCCTATCAGCTCATCAGCTGTTTGTGGACAGAAATCACAACCTTCTTAGATTGAAGAAGATCTTTCCTGATTCCAGTGGATCCCAATGTTTCTGAACACAGTCTGTGAGAGTCTAGAACCCAAAAGACAGACTGAGTTCTTGTAGAACCCAGTAGTTCTGTGTAATTCTGATGGATCTCCCTGAACCTGATGTTGGATGCTGGTTGACCTTCAATCGAGGACCAGCTTAGATTACAGTCAGATTGTATTGTTCAACAGTGATTTTACTGGACTACAAAGGAGTCTAGTGGCTTCAGATGGATTGCAGTAAATCCTTATGGGTTCTGGTGGATACAGACCTGGTGGCAGAAGCCAGAAGGGGTTGGAAGGTTCTGCTGGCGCTCTCTGATTGGTGGAAAGTGCACAGAAAGAACACATCCCTTAAAGTTAACAGGACATTTGGGGTCTTTCACGGTGTCACTAAAAAACAGAATCCGTGTCATTTTAAACCATTTTGTCCAAAGTAGTTTGGGACTGATGTTCTTCAGACTTCAACCCGAAACCAGAACACCTTAATGGATCCGCTCAAATAAACACCTGAAGAACGTTTCAGTTTACCTGACTGACCTCTCTGTCAGCAGACCGTAAACAGAGTACTCGCAGATTGAGGCCACTGGTTCACTGCAGTGAAGGCTGGAAGCTGCTGGGGTCAAAGGTCAGGGGATTTATTAGGCTTAAACAACGGGGTTCAATTCAGGTTGAAGAGACTTAATATAACCTGTCTGCAGGATTTAGAGACAAACTGTTTGACAGTGTTCACCTTCCACCTCATCTTTATTTTATTAATAAATATTAATTAAGTTTAAAATGCATCAAATCAAAACAGAAATGATTTCTGAAGCATGATACAAAGAGCAAGTCCAGTCAAATTAAAATCCTGAGCCAGTGACGAGTCAAACTCACTCAGTACACCTGCAGCTCTTTGCAGTACTAGTGAAGTAGTGGTAGCAGCACCAGTAGTGGTAGTACTGATAATACTGGTAGTAGTTTTAGTGGTAATACTAAGACTGCCTGCTCCTCCCTGCAGCCGTCTGAGGAGTAACGTGGAGGGGAGGTTCCTGATGGACGGCGTTCCCTTCAGCTGCTGCAGCACGCTGTCCCCCCGGCCGTGCATCCAGCAGCAGGTCAGCAACAGCTCAGCTCATTTCAACTACGACCAGCAGAGCCAGCAGCTGAACCTGTGGAGGAGGGGCTGCCGACAGGCCCTGATGGACCACTACACTGGCATCATGCAGTCCATCGGCCTCACCGTGCTGCTCATCTGGCTGTTTGAGGTACTGACTGAACATCCTTAGTGATTCCGACATCAGGGTCAGTCAGAGAACAGGAAGCAGATCAGAACCTTCACACACCTTCAGCTACAAAGCCGTCGGTCTCAGCGCTGCGTGGTACAGATCCCAGTACTTCATCAGAACTGCATTTTTAGCTACAGCTTATGTCTGTACTGTTGAAGGTTTGTTTGTGTTTATTTGTAAACAAATAAAGCTTCAACAGTTTCCGCTCTGTGAACAGAGCATGTGCGAGGACGGACTTCTGTTGAAGTTTAGTGGATCCCTTTAAAACATTGTAATTGAAAGCAGATCCTGATCGATCTCTGGAATCCAGTTCAGCCGGACGGCAGTAGATCCTTGTGGATCCTTGTTTCTGAGGCAGACACTCTGACATCACACGAGCCTCACTCAGTGATTGGTCAGGTGTGTTGAGGTGATAAAGTAGGCGGGGTTTGAACTTGAAAGTTGACTCTAAAGATGCCTGTCTCTCTGTCAACACACAGCTGTCCCTGCTGCTCTAAACACTCTGTGCTCTTCTTTTCCAACCAGCTGCTGGTTCTGACGGGGGTCCGTTACCTGCAGACGGCCATGGAAAATGTTCTCCGGCTGGGTGATCCGGACTCTGAGTCTGATGGTTGGATTCTGGAGAACAGCCTGGCAGAAACAGCCCGCTCCAACTTCAACATCATTAAGAACCTGGGGAAGTGTTACCAGGTCGATGACGACCCAAACATCAACATCCCAACCACCACCACAGAGCAGGAGGTGCCATCCCCCCGGGTACACATACCTGTGACCAGCTAGAACCCAACATGGACCTCTGAAATTTCAGGACCAGCAGAACACCAAGGGTTCAACACCTCCTCAGGTGACTGTTGGTGCGTCTCAAAGACTCCAGCTCCAGGCTGCAGAGAGCTGGACCTCATGAGGAGAAGAAGAACTGATGTGAAGTCCAGCTGCTGCTGCGACACATTCTGACTTCAGATTAAAGTTACGAGTTTGACAAAGTTTTACAAACAAAACATGAAAAATAAAAGCTGCCTGAGCTCAACGTGTTCGTTCATCAGAGTGGAGTCGTGGAGAGTTACAGGGACACTGTTTGTTCCTGCAGGTTTGTACCTTCTGGTGTCTGATGTCCTTTTGAAGGTGCAGATGTGCAACAAAGGGTGCTAAATATTAACATGTGTGTAGTATCACTTAGAGGCAGAACTAATGTTCACAGTGGACCGGTGTGTGTGTTACACACTCTGGCGTGATACCAGGTGATACCACACTGGGCTGCGGTGAACTCGTCACATCAAACACTGGACAAAATAAAAGTCTCTTGTTTCTGTGTTCACTTCCTGCTCAGACTCTCCCCTTCCTGTTTCCTGTGGGCTTCCTGTTGTTTCTGTAGCAGCTGATAGAGTATCAGAAGGAATGACTGATAAAAAAGGGGAACTCATCCAGCCAATCACAGTCCAGCTCTGACATCACATTCATCTCTGTGTATCCTGGTCAGAGGTCAAGGTTGTGTTTAGCCTAGCTTAGCACAAAGACTGGTAGCAGGGGGAAACTGCGAGCCTAGCTCCATCTGAGAAACCTCATAACTCAGAGTGTGTCAGAGTTTAAGCTGTGTGATATTTTGTGTGTTCATGAGCTTTGTTATGATTCATCATTTAATAAAGAGCACAGTCACTGTGTCGTTAGACTGAAGCTTTCAATCTGCACGTTGTCACTGCGTTACAGTCGTCGAACATTGTGATGACACAACATCAGTCTGCTGAGTCACATTATATATATATATATATACACACACTGTATATATATATAAATATATATATTTATATATATATACACACACAAACAGGACTGTGCAAAAGTTCCAGGCAGGTGTGAAAAATGCTGTAAACTAAGAATGCTTTCAGAAATGGAAGTGTTCATCGTTTCTTTCCATCAATGAACAAAATGCAGCGAATGAACAGGAGAGAAATCAGATCAATATCTGGTGTGACCACCCTTTGCCTTCTAAACAGCATCAGTTCTTCTCGGTACACTTGCACACAGTTTCTGAAGGAACTCGGCTGGTAGGTTGTTCCAAACATGTTGGAGAACTAACCACAGATCTTCTGTGGATGTAGGCTTCCTCAGATCCTTCTGTCTCTTCATGTCATCCCAGACAGACTCCATGATGTTGACATCAGGGCTCTGTGGGGGCCATACCATCACTTCCAGGACTTCTTGTTCTTCTTCTTGCTGAAGATAGTTCTTAATGACATTGGCTGCATGTTTGGGGTCGTTGTCCTGCTGCAGAATACATTTGGGGCCAATCATACGCCTCCCTGATGGTACTGCATGATGGATAAGGCCCCAAACTTGCAAGGAACCTCCAGCATGCTTCACTGCTGCCTGCAGACACTCATTATCGTAGCACTCTCCAGCCCTTTGGTAATGAATCTTCCATGAAGACCACTTGTGGCTGGCCTTCTCCGGACAGTAGATGGGTGTACCTGGGTCCCACTGGTTTCTGCCAGTTCTGAGCTGATGGCTCTGCTGGACATCTTCCCATTTGGAAGGGAAATAAGCTCGATGTGTTTTTCACCTGCTGCACTAAGTTTCCTCGGCCGACCACTGCGTCTACGATCCTCAACGACGCCCGTTTCTTTGAGCTTCTTCCAAAGAGCTTGAACAGCACATCTTGAAACCCCAGTGTGCTTTGAAATCTTTGTCTGGGAGAGACCTTGCTGATGCAGTATAACTACCTTGTGTCTTGTTGCTGTGATCAGTCTTGCCATGGTGTCTGACCTGTGACATGAAACTGTCTTCCACAGCCTCACCTTGGTAGCAGAGTTTGGCTGTTCCTCAGCCAGTTTTAGGCCTCCTACACAGCTGTTTCTGTTTCACTTAATGACTGTGTTTCAACCTACATGTGACACTGATGATCATTAGCACCTGTCTGGTATCATTGGTTGATCATACACCTGACTATAATCCTACTACATCCCTGACTGTGTGCAGGTGTACCTGTAAGAATTGCTGCTAGTTTGAAAGCAAAGGGTAGTAACACCAGATATTGATTTGATTTAGATTTTTCTTTTGTTCGTTCAGATATATATATCTATATACATAGCTCTATATATATATCTATAGATATGTATATATATCTATAGATATATATATACACTGTCTATGTATTTATATATATATATATGTATATTGCACAAAATCACAAGACCAACACACAGTGATGCTGTATTAGTTCAATCTGCTCGTTGTATCTGTGATCTACCAGCAGAGGGAGACAGAGACTCACTGACCTCTGAGCTGTCTGTGGTGCTGAAAATACTACCACTACTTTAGTACTGCAACTCCAGCAGCGTGAAGGGAAGTAACCAAGTATTTACTTGGGTACGGCACGGGTTAGGGCTTGTACTCTGTGTACTATGTGCTTGTACTCTGTGCTTGTACTTTGTAATCTGTACTTGTACTCTGTACTTTGTACTCTGTACTTTGTACTCTGTACTTGTACTTGTACTTGTACTGTGTACTGTGTACAGTGTACTTGTACTCTGTGCTTGTGCTTGTACTTTGTAATCTGTACTTGTACTCTGTACTTGTACTTGTACTGTGTACTGTGTACTGTGTACTGTGTACTTGTACTTTGTACTCTGTACTCTGTAATTGTGCTCTGTGTACTCTGTACTAGTACTTTGTACTCCTTACTTTGTACTCTGTGTACTCTGTACTAGTACTTTGTACTCTGTACTTGTACTCTGTGCACTCTGTGCACTCTGTGTACTCTGTACTAGTACTTTGTACTCTGTGTACTCTGTACTAGTACTTTGTACTCTGTACTCTGTGCACTCTGTACTAGTACTTTGTACTCTGTGTACTCTGTACTAGTACTTTGTACTCTGTACTCTGTACTTGTACTCTGTGTACTCTGTACTAGTACTCTGTACTCTGTACTTGTACTCTGTACCTGTGTCAGAGGGAAGTGTTGTAGTTTTCTCTGCAGTACATGACGTCGGGAGTTCCTGCTGAAGACTGTATTAAATATGAAGCTTTGAAGTACTCTGAGTACTCATATTTAAAGGCATCGTTCAGCAGCCAATCACAAGGCAAGCTGCAAGCTGGTTGTGATGGTGATGACCACATGGTACTTAGTGCCCCAGATTACTTTGCTGCTGATCCGATCCCCCCCCCCCCACCTCATCCCTTTGTTTCCTCATTATTCCTTTGTTCCCTTTTTGCCCTCCTTCCCCTCCTTCCTCCCCGCCTCCCCCCCTTGCTCTCTGTTCTCTCTCATCTTTCTTTTTTATTTTTCCTCCCACTTATTTCCATCTGTTGTCCCTCCCGCCATCTTTATATTTTCTCTTCCTACCTTCCTTCTTTCCCTCCCTCCTTTCCTTCCTCTCATCTTTACCTTCTGTCCCTCCTTTATCCGTTCTTTCCTTGTTTCTGTCCTTCCTCTTTTCTCCAATCTTTCTGACCTGCTCCTCCCTTCTTCTATGCTTCTCCTTCATTCATGGTCCCCATCTTTTAGTATTCCCTTTTAGTATACCTTTCTTTATTCCTCCCTTCTTTCCTTATCTTCCTACACCTTTCTGTCTTTCATCCTCCGTTCCTTGGTTTCTCTCTCTCCGCCTCCTCCCTTTCCTCCCCCTTCCTTCTCCCTCTATTTAAAAGATGTCTGCTTTTATGTAACACCTCCTCCTCCTCATTACTGCCTCTATCTAAGCAGCCCATCACACTTGCAGTGACATCACATCCTGTGGGCGGGGCCTGATCTGAATAAATCTGTTGTGTCTCAGTGTGAGCTCGTTGGTTGCCATGGTGACAGGGATTTAACAGTTTCAGATTAACTATTACTTCCCACAATGCACCTGAAGTCAGTTACAGCTGTTACTTAACAGAGAGAATGTGAGCGGCTCAGCCAATCAGAGCCTGTGATGTCATAGAGAGCAGAGAGTGAGTGGTGCAGCCCAGAGTTTTTTCGGACAGGATTTTATAACCGGTAAACACTCAGACAGGTAGTGGACCAGTTTCCTGTTACAGATGAACCACGATGCTAATGCAGCTAATGAAACTAAGCGTGATGTCTGCTTCTTTACACATAAAGCAACTACTGTTTCTTGTGTCACCGCTTCACCTGTGTCAGCTACGTTAGCTAGCATGTGATCACAGGGACAAACAACAGCTGTTAGCACTTATAGCATTAGCTGAGACTACAAGAGGCAAGTAGACAAGAAATTCCTGAGAGAGCAAAAAAAACAGCAACAACATATTACAATAATACCGCCGAAAGCATTATGCACTATATAGCATGTAGTATATAGCATGTAGTATGTAGTATAAAGTATGTAGTATGTAGTATATAGTATGCAGTATATAGTATGTAGTATATAGTATGTAGTATGTAGTATATAGTATGCAGTATATAGTATGTTGTATATAGTATGTAATATGTAGTATATAGTATGCAGTATATAGTATGTTGTATATAGTATGTAGTATGTAGTATATAGTATGCAGTATATAGTATGTTGTATGTAGTATGTAGTATATAGTATGTAGTATGTAGTATGCAGTATATAGTATGCAGTATATAGTATGTAGTATGTAGTATATAGTATGCAGTATATAGTATGTTGTATATAGTATGTAGTATGTAGTATATAGTATGCAGTATATAGTATGTTGTATATAGTATGTAGTATGTAGTATATAGTATGTAGTATGTAGTATGTAGTATGCAGTATATAATATGCAGTATATAGTATGTAGTATGTAGTATATAGTATGCAGTATATAGTATGTAGTATATAGTATGCAGTATATAGTATGTTGTATATAGTATGTAGTATGTAGTATATAGTATGTAGTATGTAGTATGCAGTATAGTACTGCATTTTGAATACAGCCAGGTTTCCTGGTTTCACTTCCCTGCAGAGCGGCAGGCACACTTCCTGTCTGACTTCCTGTCTGAACATCTTTGTTCCTGGTGTTCTTTGTTCATAACTTTTTCCTCAGGTACTCCTGCAGCTTGTTCTTCAGGTATTCCTGTAACTTTTTCCTCAGGTACTCCTGTAGCTTGTTCCACAGGTACTCCCGTAGCTTGTTCCTCAGGTACTTTGGTAACTTGTTCCTCAGGTTCTCTGGTAGCTTGTTACTCAGTAATCCTGTAGCTTGTTCTTCAGGTACTCTGGTAGCTTGTTCCACAGGTACTCTGGTAACTTGTTCCTTAGTTGAGGAGTGTAGGAACCAGAATCTGCCTCACCCTGCTTTGTTCTGATTCCGGGAACAATAAGTAAACCTTATCCAGACCCCTCTGAGGACTTGAGGGGCCTGGATGCCTTGTAGTGAACTAGCAGGTCTGATAGCTATCTTTAGTGCTTTATATACCAGAAGTAGGATTTTAAAATCTATCATTTGAAACACAGGAAACTAATTTAGGGACTGGTAGGACTGAGGACTGGTGTAATGTGTTCTACTTTCTTGGTGTTGGAGAGGACTCTGGATGAGCTGCAACTGTCTGATGGGTTTTTTAGTCAGACCTGTAATCTAGCCTGCTAAAAATAAAAGCATGAACAAGTGTCTCTATGTCTTGATTAGACAGAAGTCCTTTGATTCTTAATATATTTTTAAGATGGTAATAGGCTGATTTCATGACTGTCTTTATGTGGATGTTAATGTAGGTCTGGGTCCATAATTACACCAAGATCTCTGGCTTGATTTGTTGGTTTTAGTGTCATGGAGTCAAAGAAAGCACTGACTTTTAACCTTTCCTCTTTAGGGCCGAACACAATTATTTTAGTCTTTTCTTTATTTAGCTGTAACAATAATAATAATAAAATAACTTAGACTTATATAGCGCCTTTCATGGGACCCAAGGCCACTTTACAGAGTAAATAACAGACAACAGAACAAACAACTGTAAAAAGTTCTGACACATCCACTCATTGATTCCTTTGATACACTTATTCAGTGAGTGTAAGGGACTGTGGTCGTGTGGTGACACTGAGATAAACAGTTGTGTCACCTGCTCCTCCTCTAATAAGAGGAAGGAGGGAAGGAAAGAAGTGTGTGAGGATGCAGTCTGTGTGTCCTTCAGTCTGTCCTCTGTGAAGACAGGGTTAGCTCTGCTGTTAGCTCTGTTGTTAGCCTCCATCAGTTAGCTCTTCTGTTAGCCTCCATCAGTTAGCTCTTCTGTTAGTTCTGCTGTTAGCCTCCATCAGTTAGCTCTCCTGTTTGCTCTGCTGTTAGTTCTGCTGTTAGCCTCCATCAGTTAGCTCTTCTGTTAGTTCTGCTGTTAGCCTCCATCAGTTAGCTCTCCTGTTAGCTCTGCTGTTAGTTCTGCTGTTAGCCTCCATCAGTTAGCTCTCCTGTTTGCTCTGCTGTTAGTTCTGCTGTTAGCCTCCATCAGTTAGCTCTTCTGTTAGTTCTGCTGTTAGCCTCCATCAGTTAGCTCTTCTGTTAGTTCTGCTGTTAGCCTCCATCAGTTAGCTCTCCTGTTAGCTCTGCTGTTAGTTCTGCTGTTAGCCTCCATCAGTTAGCTCTCCTGTTAGCTCTGCTGTTAGCCTCCATCAGTTAGCTCTTCTGTTAGTTCTGCTGTTAGCCTCCATCAGTTAGCTCTCCTGTTAGTTCTGCTGTTATCCTCCATCAGTTAGCAGAGGACCAGAATCAGTTGATGTCTTATGAACTGGACTAACTCAAAACAGGAACCTGAGGGTTGTAGAGCAATTATTAACACGGTCAGTCTTTAACTTCCCCCTCTTCCTCTCCCTTTCTCTCGCTTTCTTTCTGTCTCTCTCTTTCTCTCTTTCTCTTTCTCTGATGAATGAAACAGTCATGGCCGCCGGCTGCTGGTTGCCTGGTAACATGTCCTGGGAGAGCGGCGGTGCTGCCAGGAGTTCGAGAGGCCCGACGTCTAAATGAACGAGGAGACACTGAACGCTGCGTCTGCAGACTGCTAACAGGTCCAAACACACTAAGCTTTATTTCACACTCACATGGACGACTCTGAGCCTCTGCAGTGATGTCATCACACACTGAACATTTATAAACTGATACGTTCTTGTATCAGTTTTGAGTCATATATGTTTGTAAACAACTAAACATACATTATGTCTTTATATTAAATGTGTCCCTCAGCAGCACCCGTACATCACCCCCAGGCTGCTGATGAACCTGCAGCAGGTCAGCAGCTGATGGATGTGAGCTCCGTCTACAGGCTGCGTGTTGTGTTCAGGTTCTGCTCTTCATGAGGCGTTCGCTGACCTGCTGCTGCTGCACGTGAACCACACCGCTCTGTTGACATACTCAGCCAATAGGAGGAGGAGGAGGCTGAGGAGGGCCGTGATTGGCTGCAGGCAGGAGTAGGGTGAGCTGACATCACGGCTGCTGTCAGCTGAGAACCCCGTAAGTGTGGAGATGTCAGGTTTTCTCGCAGAGCGACAGCCTGTACATACAGGGTTTAAATGCAGAGATACAAGGTTTCCTGACACCGCCCCCCCTCCCCCC
This sequence comes from Semicossyphus pulcher, assembly GCF_022749685.1. NCBI lineage: Eukaryota > Metazoa > Chordata > Actinopteri > Labriformes > Labridae > Semicossyphus > Semicossyphus pulcher. Next base: position 30,763,450 of record NW_027211615.1, on the reverse strand, counting down.
TCGCCCTTGTCGTCTCTGTGCTCGGTCATGAAGAAATGACAGAGAGGAGGAGGCGGAGGAGGAGGAGGAGGAGGAGTAGTGCTGAGTCGGGCTGCAGCCTCTCTACATGCTGATGGAGGATGGGGGAGATGGGGGGAGGGTCTGGTGGGACAGGTGGGGGAGGGGTGCTGTATCTGGTTTGTATTCAGATCTCATCACCTGAATGTCTGCATCAGCTCTGCTGCTGTCAACATGTTCAAAATGTGTCCACATACAGGACTGTGAGGTCACATGACCATGTGATCATCACAACAACAATGACAACAAACAACAACGACAGCAAACAACAACTAACAACGTCACTGAAAACAGTAACCATCATCTAAAACATGAAGCTCTGCAGGAGTCAACATGAGCTGGGAGGTCTCCCATTCTGAAGCGTCAAGTTCGCCATGTTGGTTTTCTGGAACCAGAAGTGACCATATTTGGATGAGAGGGTGGAGCCTGAGAGGAGCAAGGGGTTAGCAAACATTAAGTCAGTCTGTGGCCAATTCATTAGCTGCTAACGAGCTAGCTTACCATCATAATCAGAATGAGATCCTGTTTGTGGTGGAAGCTGAGTTTATTTATCATTAACCTGAACCTGAGTCAAACATAAATCATAAACAGACACACACACACACGCACACACATACACACACAAACGCACGCACACATGCACACACGCACGCACACGCACGCACACACACACACACACACACACACACACACACACACACACACACACAGAGCCTCCTGCAAGGGATGAATAATTGAAAGCTGCAGGAGGAACTGCTGTCGTCCATGTTCTCCTGAAGCAGCTTAAAATCTTGTTTAAAACGAATAAAAGTAGATTAAATTTTAATTCCCCTGATGTTTGTGTGACTGCACAGAGAATATTCATATGGATTTGTCTTTAGCTTTACCTCTGAAGAACCCATCCAGAACATGTTTAAATCTTCAGTCAAGTACCCCCACCATGGGCTGGTTCAGAAATCACTGCTGAGAGGTAGTTTCACTGCAGCCACTAAGTCACCAAAATCTGTTACTGCAGCGCTGTGAAGCCAAAACAAACAGCTGTTACTGAGATTGAATGACAATTAACAGCCTGAAAGGATGCTGAAATAACTCCATCCGGGTGAGGTTTGTAAAAAGAGTTCCTGCTTTGTCAGGTCTGAATGCAAGACGACCAGAACACTACTTTAAAGTGCTTGTTTTTTGAATGGAGTTTGGTTTGACCATTTCCTAGAAGACAATAACTAGACAGTATGTACACTATATGTAATGACTCACTGTTACAGACCTGACTGTGTAAAAAGACAGACATACACATCAAATACATTTTTCTCCAACATGGTTTCTGTCATTATAGTTTGTTCTTTATGCTGATTTATGTCCAAGTGTTCATTTTTCTCACAAGTTTACTTTTAATTAGTTATTTGATGCTATAAAAAGGGGGTGGACCTCATGATTGACAGCTCTGTGGACAAATAAGGCATGTGCAGCGTTCTGTTCCCGAGTAGCAGAGTAGAGGAGGAACGGCGGCTCCACCCGCTGATCTCTACTGCGCAACTCTGGCTCCAAATGACATCACCATCGCAAGATGGCAGCGCCTATCACGGGGCTATTTTGGCATCAATTCAATACAATGAGAGCAGATGGAGACGCGTCATCCATATAGTCATTGTTACAGACAGACAGTGAACTCACCACCGACACCTTTATTACAGACAGACAGTGAACGCTCCATAGACACTGTTATTACAGACAGACAGTGAATGCTCCATAGACACTGTTATTACAGAAAGACACTGTTATTACAGACAGACAGTGAACTCACCACGGACACTGTTATTACAGACAGACAGTGAACGCTCCATAGACACTGTTATTACAGACAGACAGTGAACGCTCCATAGACACTGTTATTACAGACAGACAGTGAACGCTCCATAGACACTGTTATTACAGACAGAGAGTGAACTCACCACAGACACATTTATCACAGACAGTGAACTCACCACGGACACTGTTATTACAGACAGACAGTGAACTCACCACAGACACTGTTATTACAGACAGACAGTGAACACACCACAGACGCCGTTATTACAGACAGACAGTGAACTCACCACAGACACTGTTATTACAGACAAACAGTGAACTCACCACAGACATTTTTATTACAGACAGACAGTGAACTCACCACAGACACTGTTATTACAGACAGACAGTGAACTCACCACAGACACTGTTATTACAGACAGACAGTGAACTCACCACAGACACTGTTATTACAGACAGACAGTGAACTCACCACAGACACTGTTATTACAGACAAACAGTGAACTCACCACAGACACTGTTATCCCAGACAGACAGTGAACTCACCACAGACACTGTTATTACAGACAAACAGTGAACTCACCACAGACATTTTTATTACAGACAGTGAACTCACCACAGACATTTTTATTACAGACAGACAGTGAACTCACCACAGACACTGTTATTACAGACAGACAGTGAACTCACCACAGACACTGTTATTACAGACAAACAGTGAACTCACCACAGACATTTTTATTACAGACAGACAGTGAACTCACCACAGACACTGTTATTACAGACAGACAGTGAACTCACCACAGACACTGTTATTACAGACAGACAGTGAACTCACCACAGACATTTTTATTACAGACAGACAGTGAACTCACCACAGACACTGTTATTACAGACTGACTGTGAACTCACCACAGACGCCGTTATCACAGACAGACAGTGAACACACCACAGACACTGTTATCCCAGACAGACAGTGAACTCACCACAGACACTGTTATTACAGACAGACAGTGAACTCACCACAGACACTGTTATTACAGACAGACAGTGAACTCACCACAGACACTGTTATCCCAGACAGACAGTGAACTCACCACAGACACTGTTATTACAGACAGACAGTGAACTCACCACAGACACTGTTATTACAGACAAACAGTGAACTCACCACAGACATTTTTATTACAGACAGACAGTGAACACACCACAGACACTGTTATTACAGACTGACTGTGAACTCACCACAGACGCCGTTATCACAGACAGACAGTGAACACACCACAGACACTGTTATCCCAGACAGACAGTGAACTCACCACAGACACTGTTATTACAGACAAACAGTGAACTCACCACAGACACTGTTATTACAGACAAACAGTGAACTCACCACAGACACTGTTATTACAGACAGACAGTGAACTCACCACAGACACTGTTATTACAGACAAACAGTGAACTCACCACAGCCATTTTTATTACAGACAGACAGTGAACTCACCACAGACCCTGTTATTACAGACAAACAGTGAACTCACCACAGACACAGTTTTTTCGCAGCTGATGTCTGTTTGGCTCAGAGGTACTGCAGCAGGAAGTGAACCTGCTACAGCAGAACAAGAGAGAGAGACACGTGACGCTTCTCAAGCTCTCTATCCAATGGAATGAATGGACTGTAAATAGGAGCCAATGAGGAGTAGGGGGTAGGTATAAAACGCTGAGAGCCCTTTAATCCGCAGCAGCAGAGCCGGATCCTTGAGACCACATCACAGCTCACTGAACTGACAGGTAGGTGCACATTTAATCTGATCCATCACAGCTGATCAGCCCATCAATACTCCAAGTTATCAGTTTATCATGCGGGGAGAGGCGCGCGCTCTGCGGTTATCAGACAAATCAGAGGGTCTAAAGGAACAAAGGAGCAGGCTGCAGGCACACGGCGCTGTTTACTGGAGGTCTACTTGTCTGTCAAAGGCAGTGGAGCTGCAGAGAGCCTGTCTTTCAGCCTGTCTTTCAGCCTGTCTGTCTGTCTGTCTGCCTGTCTGTCTCTGCATCCCAACGACCTTCAGTCCGTCCTGTCTGCAGGTGTTGCGCAGCCAGCAGCGGGCAAACGCCAATGCGCGGCTGCTCCCGTGAAGGCTCTTCAATGTGGAGCACGCCACCTTTAAACATGAACATGATCGAGCTGTGAAGACGACCTGCAGCTTTAAACGAGCAGGTCGGAACAAAGGCCCTTAAATAAATCCACCTTAAATCCAGTCAGGCGTAAAACGCGCCGTTAATCTGCACTCAGAGGACAAAGTGTGCAGCAGCGCAGCGGCTTTATGCGCTCTGCTCGCTCGCTGCTCATTTGATTATTGATCTGTTAGTTTGTGTCATTGAATCTTTTGATGCTTTTCAGCATCGAGTCATCCTGGAACAAACAGCGCATGCTCACGGCTGTTTCATGTGTGTTCATTTGAGCGGGATGAATCTGCCTAGTCGAGACCGTTAATAACCCATGTATCTGCCGGGATAGACCCGGGTCCTAAACGAGCAGGTCCCGGTTCTGCTGGACTGCTGAAGGTGACCGGGGCGTCGCGGTGCAGCGGCCGCACTCTGAAGGGTTAATCCCGGCCTGCTGCTGCGTCACGGCGGCCTCACGCAGATTCTAATCAGTCGCTGATCCCTCAGGTCCTGATCCGAGCCGAGCCGAGCCGGGTCAGTGCCTGAGAGCTCTGCAGAGGAACTGAAGAGTGCGGTCAGCTCCATAGTTTGATGATGGATTGATTGGCTCGCGCTGATGAAGATCGTTGTTGCATAAAGATAAAGGTTGAAAACACGCTGATCGTTACATTTACTGCAGTGTCGTTCTTTATTTTGTTCTTGTGCTCCACTTCAGAGGAAACTGCATCCATCTGACAGATTAAACATTTTACATCACGTGATCCTAATGAACCATAATTATCAATCACTAGTATGTAACATGTCATGTATGACAGAAGCAGTCATTCTTTATGGCTGAAAAGGTACTTTTACTTATCCCGCAGTATTTGCATTAAAGTACAGGCTGTGAGCACTTCAGTAATAATATTTACTATTTTAAGGTCTCATTTAAAAAGCAGAATAATTAAAAGGAATAATAAGGAAGCTGTTTTGTGTACAGAATCATGTTTTATATATATTGAACACACATCTATCTTTCTTCATTTGTCACATCTGGATAATTATTTCAATTATTCAGTTAAACATGTAAATACACAGAGTCAATAATATCAGGGACATTATTTAAATATGTTAGATTATTCACTGACCAGCCTGAAGTGCTTTCATCATTAAAAATAGAGTTCATTGTCTGATGGGGAAAAATAAACGATCCAAACGTTTCAACAAAATATATTTAACATTTTATGTGTTAACATTAAACCTGAGGTGATCCGAATAAACTGCTGTCTGAATTAAAATTCATTAATGTTTCATGTCAACCTGTTCTCAGGTCAGCAGCCCGGACGTCATCATGCCTTTCGGAAACACCCACAACAAGCTGAAGATGAACTTCTCGGCAGAGCAGGAGTACCCCGACCTCAGCCAGCACAACAACCACATGGCCAAGGTGCTCACGCCTGACATGTACGCCAACCTGAGGGACAAGGAGACGCCCAGCGGCTTCACCCTGGATGATATCATCCAGACCGGCGTCGACAACCCAGGTAAGAATCCCTGACCGGTTTGACCTTTCTTTGTTTTTTTTAAGATTATTTTTTGGGCTTTTTGCCTTTAATTGATAGGACAGCCGAAGATAGACAGGAAACGTTGGGAGGAGAGGGAGGGGAAGACATGCACCAAATGATCGGCAGACTGGAAGTCAAACCTGCGATCAGTGCGACGAGGACTGTAGCCTCTGTATATGAGGCACCTGCTCTACTAACTGAGCTAAACCAGCGCCCCAGGTTAGACCTTTCTGTACCAGGGTACAACCTCAGAACCTGGTTACACCCCTCCAAACCAGGTAACAATCATCACAACCAGGCAACAATCTATACAGGTAACAACCCACCAAACCAAGTAACAACCCACCAAACCAGGTAACAACCCTCCAAACCAGGTAACAACCCTCCAAACCAGGTAACAGTCCTCCAAACCAGGTAACAATCCTCCAAACCAGGTAACAATCTAGACAGGTAACAATCCTACAAACCAGGTAACAACCCTCCAAACCAGGTAACAACCCTCCAAACCAGGCAACAACCCACCGAACCAGGTAACAATCCTCCAAACCAGGCAACAACCCACCAAACCAGGTAACAATCTAGACAGGTAACAATCCTCCAAACCAGGTAACAATCTAGACAGGTAACAACCCACCAAACCATGTAACAATCTTCCAAACCAGGTAACAACCCACCAAACCAGGTAACAACCCTTCAAACCAGGTAACAATCCTCCAAACCAAGTAACAACCCTTCAAACCAGGTAACAATCTAGACAGGTAACAACCCTTCAAACCAGGTAACAATCCTCCAAACCAAGTAACAACCCTTCAAACCAGGTAACAACCCTCCAAACCAGGTAACGACCCTTCAAACCAGGTAACAATCCTCCAAACCAGGTAACAATCTAGACAGGTAACAATCTTTCAAACCCGGTAACAATCTAGACAGGTAACAACCCTCCAAACCAAGTAACAACCCTTCAAACCAGGTAACAATCCTCCAAACCAGGTAACAATCTAGACAGGTAACAATCTTTCAAACCCGGTAACAATCTAGACAGGTAACAACCCTCCAAACCAAGTAACAACCCTTCAAACCAGGTAACAACCCTCCAAACCAAGTAACAACCCTTCAAACCAGGTAACAATCTAGACAGGTAACAACCCTCCAAGCCAAGTAACAATCCTCCAAACCAGGTAACAACCCACCAAACCAGGTAACAACCCTCCAAACCAGGTAACAACCCTCCAAACCAGGTAACAACCCACCAAACCAGGCAACAATCTAGACAGGTAACAATCTTTCAAACCCGGTAACAATCTAGATAGGTAACAACCCTCCAAACCAGGTAACAACCCTCCAAACCAGGTAACAATCTAGACAGGTAACAACCCTCCAAACCAGGTAACAACCCACCAAACCAGGCAACAATCTAGACAGGTAACAATCTTTCAAACCCGGTAACAATCTAGACAGGTAACAACCCTCCAAACCAGGTAACAACCCTCCAAACCAGGTAACAATCCTCCAAACCAGGTAACAACCCACCAAACAAGGTAACAATCCTCCAAACCAGGTAACAACCCACCAACCAGGTAACAATCCTCAAAACCAGGTAACAACCCTCCAAACCAGGTAACAATCTAGACAGGTAACAATCCTCCAAACAAGGTAACAATCCTCCAAACCAGGTAACAACCCACCAAACCAGGTAACAATCTAGACAGGTAACAATCCTCCAAACAAGGTAACAATCCTCCAAACCAGGTAACAATCTAGACAGGTAACAACCCTCCAAACCAGGTAACAACCCACCAAACCAGGCAACAATCTAGACAGGTAACAATCTTTCAAACCCGGTAACAATCTAGACAGGTAACAACCCTCCAAACCAGGTAACAACCCTCCAAACCAGGTAACAATCCTCCAAACCAGGTAACAACCCACCAAACAAGGTAACAATCCTCCAAACCAGGTAACAACCCACCAACCAGGTAACAATCCTCCAAACCAGGTAACAACCCTCCAAACCAGGTAACAATCCTCCAAACCAGGTAACAATCTAGACAGGTAACAATCCTCCAAACAAGGTAACAATCCTCCAAACCAGGTAACAACCCACCAAACCAGGTAACAATCTAGACAGGTAACAATCCTCCAAACAAGGTAACAATCCTCCAAACCAGGTAACAACCCTCCAAACCAGGTAACAATCTAGACAGGTAACAATCCTACAAACCAGGTAACAACCCACCAAACCAGGTACAAACCTTGACCAGAAATCCCTCCTCCAGACCCATAACTCCAAAGACCAGGAAACACATTACCTACAAAGGGACACCTTCTGGACACCAGATAATCCCTTCACACCTCTAGATGAGGTAACCCCGTCATTCACACTATGTCACCCCTGTTCCCCCGGAACCCTGGCCAGGTAACAGCTGGTGTTGTTTTTCACCTTCACACTGAGAAGATCTATTCTGGAGTTCAGCTGCTGCTTGATATAAACTCTTTAATCGGATTGACTTGTTAGATCAGGTTAATTTTGCTTGTTAATTCCTCCAGGGGGACGTGACGTTTACCTGCCGTCTGATCCCTTGATCCTCCTCATCAAATCCAGCTTGACGGATTTAGCAGCACTTGTACGAAACGTTTCTCACACGATGCTGTACAGAAATCAAGTCACGATATTCAACACAATACAGAAGCAAACCTCAAACATGAGCGAAGTTTAAGTAAACACAAAAATGAGTAAAACAAATGCGTCACTTCATTGTGTCTCTGCAGGGCACCCATTCATCATGACGGTGGGCTGCGTCGCCGGAGACGAGGAAACGTACGAGGTGTTCAAAGAGCTGCTGGACCCTGTGATCGAAGACCGCCATGGAGGGTACAAACCATCCGACAAACACAAGACCGACCTGAACTCCGAAAACCTACAGGTAAACACCTGACCTGATAGTAAAACCTGCAGGTAAACACCTGACCTGATAGTAAAACATGCAGGTAAACACCTGACCCAACAGTGAAAACCTGTAAACCGGTAAACTCAAGTTGTTTCATTTATCAAAACTTCCTGCACAGATGTTTCACAATAAAAGTTTCCAGCAGCAGAGAGGGCATAGTTCTTTCCTTTGCTGTGAGGCTTTTGATGTGAAAGGTGTTGAGCTGGGTTGGTACCAGAATACATCCATCTTGTCTTCCACACTTATGTCATGTCAGCCCTCCAGGAAGCAGCCATTTTGTCACATAATCTCCTGGGATTGGACCTGCCAGGCTCCTGTAGTGCCTTGTTGTGTGTTTTCATATTTGCTGCTGTGAAAAATGTGAAACCACAGTAAGATGTGTAACAGGTTGAGAGGAACTTAAATCGATCTTTGAAGAGCTGACTGATCCAGCTCTGACAGAACCTGAAGCCTGAAACCCACTGATCCGGCCCACAAGTCAAAACTCCACTTCCTGTTTGGTTTGTTTGGACCTTCGTCTGGTCCGAGTTATTACCAGAATCAATAAAGACTTTCAGTTTCAGCTGTTTTCTTTCTTTTACACTGAACAGACCGATGGCTCTGATGTCAGACCCTTCTTCAGGCAGAGTCAGTGATGATTGGAAAGTTCTGTTAGACATGGTACACGGGTTGTACTGTGGGGTTCTGCTGTGTGGTTGTACTTTGGGGTTGTACTGTGGGGTTCTGCTCTGTGGTTCTACTACGGGGTTCTACTTTGGGGTTGTACTTACATTTTATTCTCTGCTGGGTTTCAGGGTGGAGACGATCTGGATCCAAACTACGTCCTGAGCTCTCGGGTCCGGACTGGGCGGAGCATTCGCGGCTTCTGTCTGCCGCCGCACTGCAGCCGTGGAGAACGCCGTGGCATCGAGAACCTCTCCATTGAAAGTATGACATCACTTCCTGTCAGTGTGCCCCCTGCCTGTAGAGAGCTGCAGTTCACTTTAATGTCACAAACTGAGCAGATGTTACGGCATACGTTACATATATATTACGGTATATATTAGGGTATATGTTATGGTTTATGTTTGGGTATATGTTACGGTTTATGTTTGGGTATATGTTACGGTATATGTTTGGGTATATGTTATGGTTTATGTTTGGGTATATGTTACGGTATATGTTTGGGTATATGTTATGGTTTATGTTTGGGTATATGTTATGGTTTATGTTTGGGTATATATTACGGTATATGTTTGGGTATATATTACAGTACGTATTATGGTAATTATGGTAGTTATGATATATTACAATGATGCTGTGATGGTGTGTCAGGGCTGCTGTCACAGGTTCTGATCAGATCTTCAGGTTTCATGTCAGTTTATAAAATCGATCTGTATAAACTCTGATGCGTTCAGGGACACTCAGGGACACTCATGGTGCGTTCAGGGACACTCTATTGACTCTATCCTGCACACTCACTGAGGCAGGGAAGGAACAGAGTCTTCATCAGTCTGCTTTATCTGACTGCAGCTTTATTTAGAGATTTTCCCATCATGCCTCAGTGAGCCTCTCAGAGCGCGTCAGTGAGTGTGTCAGTGAACGCAGCACACTGTTATGTAACTGTGAGCTGTGTGTCGTCCTGCTGAGACTCCTAATGAGGCTCAGTCTAAAACCTCTTTCATATTCAAATCAGACTAAAGAGAGTCCAGCTGAACTGGACTGAACCGGACTCTGTGTCGCCCCCTGCTGCCTGAGAGCAGCAGCACAGGGACATTTAATGAAGAACAGAGATGATAAAAGAAAAGCTCTGAGGTTCTCCTTTAAATCAGGACAAACTTTATGTCCGCCAGAGATCTGACTAAGAATGGAGATAACGAATGGATGAATGTTTGGAACATTAAGCTGTGCTGACAAAGTAACACCTTTAATTTGAAAATCCCTCATGTGTAAAAGAGATAGTTTCCTGGAATAACAGGAAACTATCTCAACAATGTTTGTGGAACGTTGTCGTTCCGTGTGTCTGCAGGTCTGGACGTCCTGGACGGGGACTTGAAGGGGAAGTACTATGCTCTGAAGAACATGACGGAGGAGGAGCAGCAGCAGCTGATTGATGACCACTTCCTGTTTGACAAGCCCGTCTCCCCACTGCTGCTGGCATCCGGCATGGCCCGTGACTGGCCCGACGGCCGCGGCATCTGGTGGGTACTGTGACCTTTGACCTCTGTGAAGCTGTCACGCACAGCTAGTCTGTGGGTCATTCTCATTACATTAATTTGCGCATCCTGTGTCCCTCACTCGCGTCGTTTCCTCGCATCTTAGCTCCTCCAGGCGAGGAATTAAATGAGAGATGTGAGGACAGAGGAGGCGAGTTTGCCAAATGAGAAATCTTTGGGTCAGTAGCGTCACCGTGAGAGTACTGATGACGTGCTGCTCAGCTGGATCAGCTGTCAAAACAAGCTTTAGCAATGTTTACAGAATCACTTCTTTACTGTGTGAAACCCTGAAGTATCTTTTATAGACAGACGGACGGATGGATGGATGGATGGATGGATGGATGGATGGACGGACGGACGGACGGACGGACGGACAGATAGATAGATGATAGATAGATAGATAGATAGACAGATAGATAGATAGAAAGATAGATGATAGATAGATAGATAGACGGACAGACAGACAGATTCATTGCGATATGTAATTTGTTTAACCTGGCTGAGTATAAGTGCTATCACTTCTGTGAATGAACTGAATCATGAATCTTCCTGTAAATGGTCTGTATGTACAGATCAGTGTTATTGTGATCTCTGACTCTTACTCTCTTTTTGTTTATTGAGTGCACAAACATCCAGCAGAGCTGCGACTTTATTGATTTCATTGTAAAGTAAATGCTCAATAAACAAGGCCTCCTGCTGCTTTGTGTGACCACAGCACTTAGTCATGAAATGGTCCTGTATCTAGTGATGTGGCTGTGATGTGTGATAATATATTTCACCATCACGGCTCATTAAGGAGAGAGGATGCGCAAATGATTGTGACGAGAAGCACCCAGTGACTTCCTGATTTCTTGTGATTAATCCCTCACTCTCACCTGCAGGCACAATGACAACAAGACGTTCCTGGTGTGGGTGAACGAGGAGGATCACCTGCGCGTCATCAGCATGCAGAAAGGAGGAAACATGAGGGAGGTGTTCACCCGCTTCTGCACCGGCCTCACCAAGGTGAACACCTGCACGCTCACACCCTGTTTCAAACTGTGACATTATAGGGAGAGTTCTCACCTGTCCCACTCTCTCTGGCAGATTGAGTCCCTGTTCAAGGAGCGAGGACACGAGTTCATGTGGAACGAACACCTGGGCTACGTGCTCACCTGTCCATCCAACCTGGGCACCGGACTGAGAGCCGGAGTCCATGTCAAGCTGCCCAACGTCAGCAAGCACGACAAGTTCGGAGACATCCTGAAGAAGCTGAGACTGCAGAAGAGAGGCACAGGTGAGGAGACAGACAGGTGGACAGAGAGACAGGGGGACACACAGACAGGTAGACAGATGGGTAGATTACTGTCACACAGAGACAGCCAATCAGAGCTCTTGTTGCTGCTCAGTTTTAGCAGGAGACAAATTCAGGTAGAATCAACAAACGGAATTATAAAAAAGACAAAATAAAAGCCTTTTTTATTATTTAATAAAAATGTTTTTATTACTTTTCCAGGTATATTTGAAATGAAGTTGGTTATTAGTAATATTTAGAATCAATGTGTTATTATTTATAATTGGAGGATCACTCAGGTGTTGTGATTCGTTCACTTCCATCAGAACTGTCAGCTGTTTGAACGTGTTATTAAGCAGCAGAATTAAACCACTTCCTGTTTGATAACTGTGTAATCAGATCCACAGAAATACGTCACTTCTTCAACCAGTTTGGATCTGCTGATGATCACGTGACATCATCATCACTGAACTCCTGATATCACCTTTACCTGTGAATCACCTGTGAAACGCTGTTGCTGTGTTCGAAATGCCAAACTATACTAGCAGTACATCCTGATGTGGCCAAAATGTAGTATGTAGAAGGCATTATGCAGTATGCACTATATAGTATGTAGTAGTATGCAGTATGCAGTATATAGTATATGTATGCAGTATGTAGTATGCAGTATGCAGTATATAGTATATGTATGCAGTATATAGTATGCAGTATGCAGTATATAGTATATTTATGCAGTATATAGTATGCAGTATGCAATATGCAGTATGTAGTATGCAGAATGCAGTATGCAGTATATAGTATATGTATGCAGTATATAGTATATAGTATGCAATATGTAGTATGCACTATATAGTATATAGTATGCAGAATGCAGTACATAGTATATAGTATGCAGTATATAGTATGTAGTATGCACTATATATTATATAGTATGCAGTATGTAGTATGCAGTATGCACTATATATTATATAGTATGCAGTATATAGTACGTAGTATGCACTATATATTATATAGTATGCAGTATGTAGTATGCAGTATATAGTATGCAGTATATAGTATGTAGTATGCACTATATATTATATAGTATGCAGTATATAGTATGTAGTATGCACTATATATTATATAGTATGCAGTATGTAGTTTGCAGTATGCAGTATGCAGTAGGCAGTATGCACTATATAGTATGTAGTATCCAATTTCGAACACAGCAATTATCTGTTGGTTGAGGGGATCAGAAACAATGCTTTGATGTGTCTGTGACATCACTTCCTGTGTTTGTCAGGTGGCGTGGACACGGCGGCGGTGGGTGGAGTCTTTGACATCTCGAACGCGGACCGTCTGGGCTTCTCGGAGGTTGAGCTGGTGCAGATGGTGGTGGACGGAGTCAACCTGCTGGTGGAGATGGAGAAACGTCTGGAGGGCGGAGAGAGCATCGACGACCTGATGCCCGAGCAGAAGTGAAGCCAGCCACTGTAACCCCCAACCCCCAACCCCCGCGACCCCCCTCCCACCCCACCCCACCCCACCCGTCCCTCACTGTTATAATGAGAACCGTCCTGAAGCTGCGGGACGTTTAGAGCCGCTCAGTTAGACTCCAGTCTTCCAACATTTGAAGGATTTTCTATTTCCTGTTGGACTCATCTAACACCTGAAATATATCTAATAAAGTCTGTGTGGCCCCAAACACTCACCTGCTGCTCACCTGTCTTCATTCAGCACACACACACACACACACACACACACACACACACACACACACACACACACACACACACACACAGGTTACTCTCAGACAGGTTTAAAGGAAAATCTGTAATTAGATTAAAATGTAGAAACAGAAGACGTCAGAGTCTACACACACACACACACACACACACATGCACACACACACACACACAGGTGTGTGTGATGTCATCACAGCTGTGTAAACGTGTGTAAACGCTGTCCTGAAGTTAATAAAGACGATGGAGAACTTAATCTGTGACTTTAAATTCAGTGAGTCTGAAACGTTAACGAGTGTGTGTGTGTGTGTGTGTGTCACTGTGTGTCCCTGTGTGTGTGTGTGTATGTGTCACTGTGTGTCCCTGTGTGTGTGTCACCCTGTGTGTGTGTCACTCTGTGTGTGTGTGTGTGTGTGTCCCTGTGTGTGTGTGTGTCACTGTGTGTCCCTGTGTGTGTGTCACTTTGTGTGTGTGTGTGTGTGTGTCCCTGTGTGTGTCCCTGTGTGTGTATGTGTGTGTCACTGTCTGTGTGTGTGTGTGTGTGTGTGTGTGTGCGCGCGCGTGTGTGTGTGTGTGTGTGTGCGTGTGCGTGTGTGTGTGTGTGTGTGTCACTGTCTGTGTGTGTGTGTGTGTCCCTGTGTGTGTGTGTGTGTGTGTCCCTGTGTGTGTGTGTGTGTGTGTGTGTGTGTGTCCCTGTGTGTGTGTGTGTGTGTGTGTGTCCCTGTGTGTGTGTGTGTGTGTGTGTGTGTGTCCCTGTGTGTGTGTGTGTGTGTGTGTGTGTCCCTGTCTGTGTGTGTGTGTGTGTGTGTGTGTGTCCCTGTGTGTGTGTGTGTGTGTGTCCCTGTGTGTGTGTGTGTGTGTGTGTGTGTGTCCCTGTGTGTGTGTGTGTGTGTGTCCCTGTGTGTGTGTGTGTGTGTGTGTGTGTGTGTGTGTGTGTCCCTGTGTGTGTGTGTGTGTGTGTCCCTGTGTGTGTGTGTGTGTGTGTGTGTGTGTGTGTGTCCCTGTGTGTGTGTGTGTGTGTGTGTCCCAGTGTGTGTGTGTGTGTGTGTGTGTGTGTGTGTGTCCCTGTGTGTGTGTGTGTGTGTGTGTCCCTGTCTGTCTGTGTGTGTGTGTGTGTGTGTGTGTGTGTATGTGTGTGTGTGTGTGTGTGTGTGTCCCTGTGTGTGTGTCACAGTACCTCAGATACTGATGCCCTCTCCCCTCTGTCCGGCCATGAAGTTGCCCAGGTCATACAGACTTACAGATACAGTGGGCAGGGCCATGGGGCGACACAAACCAACCCAGATGCAGAGAGGCCACCGGGTGAGAGCGCTGCTGTCTCAGGGGAACCTGAACCGGGTCCGTGCCCAGTGTCTAGTGAGTAGGGTGATGTGGGGACACAGTCACTTCCTGCCATGACAAAACAGGAGATCCGTGCAGGGCAGAAGGGGGAGCCTGTCATCGGCCCAGTTTTGCACTTGAAAAGCCAAAGCCAAGCCTGGTTTCCTCCCTCCTCTCCTGGTTTCCTCCCTCCTCTCCTGGTTTCCTCCCTCCTCTCCTGGTTTCCTCTCTCCTCTCTTGGTTTCCTCTCTCCTCTCCTGGTTTCCTCTCTCCTCTCTTGGTTTCCTCCCTCCTCTCCTGGTTTCCTCCCTCCTCTCTTGGTTTCCTCTCTCCTCTCCTGGTTTCCTCCCTCCGCTCGAAGTTCACACAGCTGGTGCTTGCAAGTCTTGATTGGCGCGCCCGCTGTTGCAGTGCATTCTGGGATTTGTAGTATCAGCGGTGTGCGTGCTGTATACCGGCGGGCCAGTTATGATACACTTACGGTATTATCTCGCGGGCCAGATTCAATTGTATCGCGGGCCGGATGTGGCTCGCAGGCCTTGAGTTTGAGAGCCCTGTTTTAGGGAGTCCCGAGTAAAATGTTATGCCTACTCACGTCTTCTCATACAATGAGTAGGCATCCAAGCTGCATCTAATGTTGCTGCTGCCACCTGTGTAAACTCTGTAATGGTTCTCAGAACAAATCCAGAGTTTGTTTTGTTTCCCCTGTAGGAGCACCTTTGCCCCCAATGTTGTTATTACTTGAATAAGTTCATCTTTGCGTGTGTATGGACCTCTGTGTGAGTGTGTGTGGGGTGCATGTGATGAGGAGACCTCTGTGTGAGTGTGTGTGGGGTGCATGTGATGAGGAGACCTCTGTGTGAGTGTGTGTGGGGTGCATGTGATGAGGAGACCTCTGTGTGAGTGTGTGTGGGGTGCATGTGATGAGGAGACAAAGACAGAGGGACTTTGAACCTCTAATTCAAAGTCATGTTTTATCATGTGTACATTGAGTTTGAATGCCTGTGCATGCACGTGCAGGTGTGTGTGTGCTTGCATGTGTATGTGAGTGGGTGGATGAGTGATGGGAGATGTGTTTGTGAGAGGCAGAGAGGGAGCCTCTCCACCTCTTTCAAAATAAAAGCAACATATAGCAGAACAGTTCCTGTGTGGACTCCAGGTCCCATCATCCTTTGCAGCAGTCAGCAGTGTCCATTCAGTGTGCAGAGGAGCAGTTTGGAGCTGCCCCTGCTGATGTGTGGGAAACCCCTTACAGTCAGTGACATCATCATGGACATTATCACATCTTTATGTGTAAGTCCTGTCTCTCTCTCTCTCTACCTGTCTATCTCTCTCTGACCCATCTCTCCCCACCTGTCTGTCTCTACAGCTTGAGCTTGTTGGCGATCTTGAAGGCGATGGAGGTTCCTGAGATGCGTTTCAAGCGGACTACATCTCCCATTGGACGAGGCGGTCGGCAGTAGGGTCCTGGCGGACGTGTTACCCGGGTCAGAGTGAGGGTTGTTTGGTCATGAAGAAGGGGACACCTGCCTGAACTCAGCAGGCTGGTTTAACTTCAGCTCGGGTTTATGTGAGCAGGTAATAACCCGGCATCTCTGTCCCCAGTCCTGACTGCAGAGTCTCGGTAGCCACCAAAAGTAATAATTTAATTATTACTAATGATATCACGATATATGAAGGAACTATCTTTAGCTCTGGTAGCTACCAGAAGCTCCATGTAGTGAAGGAAATGCTGTTAATCCGCTGTGTTATCAATAAAGAATCGTGTGTTATTAATCTGCTTGAGAAATGTGTCTCTTGTTTTGTATCTTACATTTGATATAAAAACAGACGTTTGTTAATGAGACATTAAACCGTCCTCATCAAACATCTGCAACATGAACAAGTCAGGCAGGCTGAGCTTTACTCGCTTTGCTTTCAACACCTGAAATAGAAAAGTGTTTTTTATCTGCAGCGTGTGAAGCAGGGGGCAGCAGAGTGCACACACACACACACACACACACACACACACTGGACTGACTCTCCTTGTGCATATTTGTAACATCTGCATCCTGTTACCTGAAGCATCTAAACCACGCAGAGCATCTGTTTGTGTTTTAAGTCTGAGCTGCAGCACTGAGCGACATGCTGCTGAGGGCCTGCAGCCGCTCCCAGAGACCCTGTCGAAGCGTGTTGAAGAACTCTGAGAGGTTCATCAGGTGATCCACCTGATTTGCTTGAAGGAGCACAGAGAGATGAAACATTTTCCAGGAGGACCCAGGAGACCCAGGAGACCCTGGAGATCAGGACAGTGCAGAGAGGAGACAGACTGCAGGCAGCAGCACTCACAGGAACTGAATTAAAGGAACAGTGACAAACTATTTTCATATATATTGATTGGCAGGTTTGAGATGTCACAAACCTAAGGAGCCAATCCCGTTAATGGACAGGGTGACGCTATGCACATCATTATGCGTAACCCATGGCAACCACTTCAGCGATGTGCGAGCCAGCTGTAACCATCATCGTAACTCACTACTGACTGCTAACGTTAACGTTAATACAGCTAATTACTACATTTCAAGCTAGCTCAGTTTCAACAAGTCACCACTAAACGATGGCAGAGACGTGTTTGTTTTCACGACGGGCGGAGTGGTTGGAAATGTGCATAGTGGGCGGGGCCTATGCAGATTTTTGAATTTTTAATGAGGGAGAAGGAGGAGATGCCTCAGGAGGATTTTTACAAGATCAATAAACAGAAAACATCAGACACAATTTATTATTTCAAGCAGAACATTTAATGTGTCTGAAAACATGAGTGAGCTGCTCTTTAAGGGAGCAGAAAGCATCGATGGACTGTTATTAAAACACACAGAGGAGGTCTGACTACATCAGGTTAGAATGAATCCTGACATGTTCTGCAGGCAGACGTCACGTGTTTCACTCTTAGCTCTGTTAGCTCTGTTAGCTCTGCAGCTTAGCTCACCAGCTGCACATGTGCAGAAACAGTCTTAATAACACACTATATTAACGGCTCCTCGGTCCTGTAGTAACACACACAGTAACTAGCTGCTCTGTTGCGTGTAGCATGAGTGCCCTCTGCTGGCGTAATATAGCTTTAATATAGAAATATTAAACACTGTGAGCTGACTGTGATGATTATAGATTTAGCCTGCTATAATGCTAACATGCTAACTGATGGTGATCATAGATTTAGCCTGCTATAATGCTTACATGCTAACTGATGGTGATTATAGATTCAGCCCGCTATATTGCTAACATGCTAACTGATGGTGATTATAGATTTAGCCTGCTATAATGCTAATATGCTAACTGATGGTGATTATAGATTTAGCCTGCTATAATGCTAACATGCTAACTGATGGTGATTATAGATTCAGCCCGCTATAATGCTAACATGCTAACATGCTAACACAGTAACAGAGTTCAGGTCTTCAGCCCCATCTGATTGATCTTATTACTGATCCATTTAACTTTGACTTTGGAGAAGAACGGAGGGCTCTGATTGGTGGAGACATCCAGGAGGCGGTTCTCCTCCACGCTCCGCCTGATGGAGCGAACGTCAGCAGCTGATAGGCCGGCTTTCAGAGAGAGCAAGGCAGACACGTGAGCGCCACTGAGGAGAGAGGACGGAGAGCAGAGGATGAGCAGCTCTAACATCAAACTCTACACCTTTGGACACCACGGCCTCCAACAACCAATCAGAACACAGGACACACCGCAGACGCTTACATCATCAATATGAACAAAACATCTTTAAATGAAAAACAGACACACAAAGTTTACATGATTAAAGAGAGACAGACAGGCAGGCAGGCAGGGAGACAGACAGAGGGACAGACACACAGGGGCAGACAGACAGACAGACAGACTCACAGAGGGGCACACAGACAGACAGACAGACAGGCACACAGAGGGGCAGACAGACAGACAGACAGACAGACAGACAGACAGACAGACACACAGGCAGACACACAGACAGACACACAGAGGGGCAGACAGACAGACAGACAGACTCACAGGCAGACACACAGACAGACACACAGAGGGGCAGACAGACAGACAGACAGACAGACAGACAGACACACAGGCAGACACACAGACAGACACACAGAGGGGCAGACAGACAG
The DNA here is from genome assembly GCF_022749685.1 of Semicossyphus pulcher. NCBI lineage: Eukaryota > Metazoa > Chordata > Actinopteri > Labriformes > Labridae > Semicossyphus > Semicossyphus pulcher. Next base: position 30,744,287 of record NW_027211615.1, on the reverse strand, counting down.
ACAGACAGACTCACAGACAGGCAGACACACAGACAGACAGACAGACAGGCACACAGAGGGGCAGACAGACAGACAGACAGACACACAGACAGACACACAGAGGGGCAGACAGACAGACAGACAGACTCACAGACAGGCAGACACACAGAGGGGCAGACAGACAGACAGACACACTGAGGGGCAGACAGACAGGCAGACACACAGAGGGGCAGACAGACAGGCAGACACACAGAGGGGCAGACAGACAGGCAGACACACAGAGGGGCAGACAGACAGACAGACACACTGAGGGGCAGACAGACAGGTTCCTGTGAACAGACTCCTCTCAGTATTTTTCCATTCACCTCACACAGTAGTGACACCTGAACCCCACCCTACCACACCTGCCGTCTCCCAGGGCAACCAGGAGTTTCTCACGCTGCTGATCCAGGTCACACTCAATGTGTGAACATGAGAACACATGCAGGTGGAGTCAGCTGACTTTAAGGACAGGTGTGCACAGGTAAATGTGTGAACACCTGACTTCCTGTCTGAAGGTCACTATGATGTTAAAGAGTTAGAAACAGTCAGACAGACAGACAGGGAGAGACAGACAGAGTGTCTGTGTGTGTGTACCTGTGGTGTGTGTGTGTACCTGAGGTCGGGGAAGCTTCTGGACAGACTGACCATCTCCAGCTGAACACTTCCAGGGTCCTGCAGCCGAAGGATCTCAGCCAGGCCGCAGAGCACGTCACCCAGCCACACACACGCCCTGCAGCCCTGAGGACACACACACACACACACACACACAGGAAACTGACCTGGCCTGAATCTGAGTGTGCACGTTAATGACTGTGTATGCGCATGAGCGTGCACGTGACTCACCCCCTGGCTGAAGAAGTCACTGATCTTTTGAGCGTCGTCAATCATCCGTCGAGCTCCGCCCACCTGCTGCTCTCTGCTCCTGCTCCTGCTCCTCATCGTTCTCTTCACATACTGCAGGACCACGTCCTCATGGAGGACAGACAGCAGGGCCTGCAGACAGACAGGCAGACAGACAGGCAAGACAGACAGACAGTCAGACAGGCAGGCAGACAGACAGGCAGACAGACAGGCAAGACAGACAGACAGGCAGGCAGGCAGTCAGACAGACAGGCAGTCAGACAGGCAGACAGACAGGCAAGACAGACAGACAGTCAGACAGGCAGTCAGACAGACAGGCAGTCAGACAGACAGACAGACAGGCAGACAGACAGACAGGCAGTCAGATACACAGACAGACAGGTGAACAGCCCGTCTCACTTGTCTGCAGGCTGGCTTCAGGTCGCTCAGGTCGCTCAGTTGTTGGTTCAGAGAGTCCAGCAGAGAGTCGACGACAGGAAGTGACCCGTCCAGCCAGCCCTCCGTCCACAGTGGACTGAAACACACCTGAACACAGGAGCCATGTTTGATTACTGCTTATAGACAGTGATGACAGAGTTCTGCAGCGCTGTAAGACAGCTGTCTGGGGAGCAGGTGGATGAGGGTGGTTCTGCCTCTTGGCTGAAGGAGGAGGGGGTTGTCCCTCAGTAGAACATATAGCTGCTGGATGAAGCAGAGCAATCACCTGTGAGGAGCAGATACGTAAACACTAGTGGATTCCACACCCTGATGGTGTCCCAGGCTGGTTGTGTGGTGGGTGCTTCCTGGTTGGACTGCTGAGGTGGAGGATTCTCTTAGAGATCTGCAGACTGAGCAGCATGCTAACATGCTCAAACTGATGTCAAGATACTGATGTTTCTCATCTCAGTTGAAGGTGCTAGCATGCTAACACTCACAATAACAGTGTTAAATGCTGATATGCTATGCTACGCTATGGCTGTGTTCCAAATACAATATTATCCTAGCAGCACGTCCTGATGTGGCCTAAATGTAGTATGCAGTATGTAACAAAAGCTAAATGTGCGGTACGCCAAAAACACCCAGATGTCGTACTGATTCTGAAAAAATCTCCAGTATGCATCGGACCAGTCCACCTTGCCTACTGTATCCCACAATGCAAAGCGCTGGAACATCACAACACCAGTCGAAATGGCAGACGGCAGCAGAAGAGCAGAAGGAGGCGCTATAGCTAAAGAAGTAGCTTTTTGCTATTTGCGGGCTGTTGTTTACTTCCGCTTTCCAAAACCGGAAACTGGCACCTGGAACCTAGCGCAACATACTGCAAAATACATGTGAACAGCTCCGTACTACAGACCACCACCGAACGCAGTATATAGTATGTGGCATGTAGCATGTAGCATGCAGTATATAGTATGTAGTATGTAGCGTGTAGCATGCAGTATATAGTATGTAGTATGTAGCGTGTAGCATGCAGTATATAGTATGTAGTATGTAGCGTGTAGCATGCAGTATATAGTATGGCATTTCGAACACAGCCTATGTTCAACATCTCAGTTCAGCATGTTAGCATACTAACAAGCTAACACTTATAATGCTAATCAGATGGTGTATACCATGTTTGTGTCCATTAGCATGCTACATGAGCTAATTAGCCGTAGGCAGCTGGGACTGATGGGATGATGATGGCATTAGTCCTGCAGCTATGTGGCATCAGATACAATAACACATTGACCTGATGATGGCGCTAGTTGAAAGGTCAGAGGACGACCAAAGTTATTACAGTTCATCCTCAGGGGAACATGAACAGCATCAGCCTCACAGGTATCGCAGTGCTATCAGTACACACAGCATTTGTACCTTCAGCTGTACGCGACTGGGACAGGTGAGACACCTGTACCCACAATCCTTCAGGGCAGTCAGTGTGTCCAGACAGCGGTGTCTCTGCTGCTCCATCAGAATTCCTGTTTGACCGGTGATGTAATCCCTGAGGACAGTCACAGAGAGCCAATCAGGAGCCGAGTTGAAAACACTGTGTCCAATCAGAACTCACTTTTCCTACCCTACATTTCCCACAATGCTTTAGAACAGGGAGTCGCCAATAAATACTAATAAACTCAGAGTTTAAACCTTCTAAGGTTTTTTACATGCAGGTATGACAGGTGTGTTTAATATTTAGCAGGTAGACGTACCTGAACTGCTGCTCACAGACCAGCTGAGCTTTGATCACTGAGTGGACGTTTCTGTGGTCTCCCTTCACAAACTCCTCCACACACCTCTTATACCTGAAAAACACTCTGCGTCATTACCAAATTACACACCTGTTTAACCTCTACCCCAACACCCTCATTAATATTCATGTGTTCAGTGGGCGTGGCCTACCTGCTGAGGAAGCTCTCTAGGTGAGCTGTGATCCTCTGAACTTTTATCTGCTCTCCAACCACACAGCTGAACTCAGTCAGGGAGCCATCTAACACCTGGAAACACAAAGACTCAGGGAGCCGTCTAACACCTGAAACACAAAGACTCAGGGAGCTGTCTAACACCTGGAAACACAAACAGTCAGGGAGCCGTCTAACACCTGGAAACACAAACAGTCAGGGTGCCGTCTAACACCTGAAACACAAACAGTCAGGGAGCCGTCTAACACCTGAAACACAAACAGTCAGGGCGCTGTCTAACACCTGAAACACAAACAGTCAGGGAGCCGTCTAACACCTGAAACACAAAGACTCAGGGAGCTGTCTAACACCTGGAAACACAAACAGTCAGGGAGCTGTCTAACACCTGAAACACAAAGACTCAGGAAGCTGTCTAACACCTGGAAACACAAAGACTCAGGGAGCCGTCTAACACCTGAAACACAACGACTCAGGGAGCTGTCTAACACCTGGAAACACAAACACTCAGTGAGCCGTCTAACACCTGGAAACACAAACAGTCAGGGTGCCGTCTAACACCTGAAACACAAACAGTCAGGGCGCCGTCTAACACCTGGAAACACAAACACTCAGTGAGCCGTCTAACACCTGGAAACACAAACAGTCAGGGTGCCGTCTAACACCTGAAACACAAACAGTCAGGGCGCCGTCTAACACCTGAAACACAAACAGTCAGGGCGCCGTCTAACACCTGAAACACAAACAGTCAGGGCGCCGTCTAACACCTGGAAACACAAACAGTCAGGGAGCTCACCTGTTCAGACTCACCTGTATGACATCTATAGCCAGAGGACTGAAGCAGTATTGGTCGATGAGTTCAGGTGTTTTGCCGCTCAGCCAGCTCTCCTCTTCTTTCCTCAGCGCTGTGTTCAGCCACAGCTTCACTTTGTCCTGAATAATAATAGAAAAAACATAAATATATAAATACATAAATGAATGTAAGACACATATAATAAATATACAATAACATTATTCTTACAGTTAGTAGTAGTGGTGGTTTTCAGTCATCACACGATATACAAACATAAGCAATATAAACAGTATAAATACACTCACATCCATGTGTTAGGTAGTGACCGAAAAGGCTCATATACGACCTTTCCTACATGATTATCAATTTAAGCTACACGACAGAAATAAAATAATTCAATCATTCACACTTGTAACCCTTAAAAATAGCATTGCAAACTATTCTTTTGAAAACCAAAAGTGAGTTACACATTTTTAAATTGATATCAGGATCGTTCCACAATTTAACCCCAACAACAGAAATACATCTTTTAATTTCTTTTTAGCTTTTTGTACAGTAAACTTACAAACACCTCTCAGATCACATCTGCTCTCATGTGTTCTAACACACTTTTGTACACAGTCTGGGAGTGACTTTGATTTAGCTCGGAACATGATCTGCATTATTTTATAATATACCAAATCCTTTAATTTCATAGCATGGGAATTTATAAACGGTGGATTAGTGTGATCAGAATAACCAGCTTTATTAATAATACGTATGGCTCTATTCTGTAGCAAGACTACTGAATTTGTAGTCGTTTTAAAGGATCCCCACAATTCTGCACAGTGAGATATGTACGGCAGTATGAGTGAGCAACAGATTATATACAAGGCCTTATGATTTAATACACCTCTGGATCTTTGCAGGATTCTATTGACTTTGATATTTTTCTTTTGATATAGTCAATATGTTGTTTCCATGTTAGTTTATGATCAATCACAACCCCTAAGAATTTTGTCTCATAAACTCTTTCAATTTCAACATCACAGATTTTTTATATAATATCCCCATCAATTTGTTTTTGATTTCCAAAAACCCTAAATTTAGTTATCTTAATATTTATTCACATCGAACAAGTTTTGAGGAATTCTAGCTCCATTTCAATAACAAACAAAAGTTCCTTTCAATTTCCCCCAGAGAAAAATAAAATCTGCAAAAATGACAAATTGTAACAAATCAGTAACTTTGCAAATATCATAAATGTAAAGTATGAAAAGTTTTGGACCAATCACTGATCCCTGGGGTACTCCACAGGTGATCTTCCTGAATCCAGACATGGTATTATTACTTTGCACACACTGCTGTCTGTTTTCTAAGTAGCTCTAAGCTGTACCTCTTGTCCCATATTTCTCCATACTGTTGTTCACTCAATAATCTATATATATCAATGAAGAGATCCAACTGATTTACAAATAATTTCTCTAATATTTTTGAAAATTGAGGAAGAAGGGATCCATGTGGTGCTTATCTCCATTTTTCAATATTGAATCACCTTGGTTAATTTCATGCATACATAGGTTAGAGGTTTAACAATATAATCAATAACTTCTTTAATAATCACCACATCAAATGGACTGTACTTATATAGCGCTTTGCCCAAAGCTGCTTTTACACTATATGTCACATTCACACACTGATGGCTGCTACGTAAAGTGCCCAACTGTCAACCAGTTATCACATTCACACACCGTTGGCTATGCCACTGGGAGCAATTTGGGGTTCAGTGTGTTGCCCAAGGACACTTCGACATGTAGCCTGAGGGAGCTGGGGATCAAACCTCCGACCTTCCGATTGAAGGACGACCGACTCTACCACTGAGCCACAGCCGCCCCTAATATAAGCTGATCTTTCTTACCATTTCAGTTACATCAGTTTAATTTACCCCACAAAGGAACAGGGAACTGATATTACTATTAATCATATTATTAAACAAATCTTTGTCATCGGGCTCAGCAGCTTTGTTAATTTTAATTGTGTCAGATTAGTGCCTACACCCACAAACCAACAGTTTTATAAATGGTACACTGTAACATCAGAGCTGTTTAAGAAATAACATCTGTTCTGAATGATGTGATTGATTTCTTTCCAGGTTCTTTGAATGTTATTTGTACTTTCCTCTAATATTTATTGTAGTATTCCTTCTTCTCTAATCTCATAATGGAAATCAGTTTATTCTTATACAACTTATATTTTCCTTCACTTTCACTGGTTTGAAATATTTCTTATAAAGTAATTTTTTCTTTTTGAACGCCCTCTGCAGACCTTTGGTCGTCCATGGCTGTTATAGTTATCTTTCACCCTGCACTTTCTAATAGGACAGTGTTTATTATATAACTCTAAAAATATAAACAAAAATGCATCATAAGCCTGATTTGTGTCGTCAACATACACCTCGTCCCAGCTTTCATTTGTAAGGTCCATCTTCAAGGCTTCAAGTCTTTCTGGTGTTCTTGATCTGACTGGTTTGCGGGACGTCTCCCTTCCACCAACTGAACATTTCAATTATGTAAGATCACAAAAACAGGAAGATGATCGCGGATTAAAAGCAATCCACTAGTTGCTTGGTGACGATCATTGGTAAAAATATTATCAATAAGAGTAGCACTGTCTTTGGTTATCCTGCTGGGTTTGTTAATGAGGGGCACTAAACAAACAGACAACATTAAAGAGGACCGGTCTTTACCTCTTTGTGGGTCAGGTACTGGTCCTCCAGCCGGTCCAAGTGGTTGGGTTGAAGCAGTGAACCCAGACAGGCCGTCTTTATCTTCCCCTCCAGATCTTCATGTTTTAATATTTCACTGGAAACAAACGGAGATTACACTTCAAACTGACTCCAGATCTGTGAACCCCAGCTCATGTTTACATGCTGCTGCATCTGACTAACACTGATTTAATAAGTGTGCACACCTCCTGTCATGCTAATGTGTTCAGGAAGCGTACAGTGTTACTGACCTGAGTTTGGTTTTTAGTGTTTCCTGTTTTATTTTGTAGTTCTTGCCCCATGTATGTTTTGTCTTGTTACTTCCTGCCTTTGTGTGTTTTCCCGCCTGTTGGATTATGTGCCCTGCCCTTATTGTTTTCACCTGCTCCCTTGATTGTCTCACCTGTGCCCGATTAGTTTTACCTCCCCAGTGTATTGAGTCTTTGTCTGCCCATGTCCCGGTGCTAGTTCGTTGTCGTCTGTCCATGTGCAGCCATCGTGTTATTCTCAGTGTTCCCTGAGTGGATTTTCTTTGTTGTTCCTTCTGTGGTTTTTCCACCTTCTGATTTATTTGGATTATTGATTGCCTGTTTTGTTGGACCTTTTTGTTTGGATTTTGTTTGCCTGCCCACCTTGGACTCGTCAAATCAGTAAGCCAGTTGTTTTGCCTTTTTGTTTAAATAAAGATCATCTTATATGAGTCTGCATCTGGGTCCTCAACCATTTGTTTAAAACCTAAACCTTGACAGACCTCATAATCTCCCTGCATCAACACTGTCATGGCACATTAACACCTTGTTGTTGACTCACTGTGGATAGCAGTGGTTGATCCAGAACAGCAGGTAGCTGCAGTCGTCTGTTTCCAGGCTTCCAGAAGCTGTGAGTTGGCTCAGTCGAGCAGAGAAACTCTGATGGTAGAGTCCAGCATAAAGATTGAGTATGTCCATCTGAGGGGGGTAACAGTTCTGCACTATCCTCACCACCGTAAGCAGGTCCTCCTTCACACACCGCCCCACACGACACACCTGCACAGGTGTATTAGAGATAGTACAAAGATTTGTGTTATCTCTGCTTTGTCTCTTTCAATCTGTTACTGTTGTTCTTGTGTGTGACCCACCTCCCTCTTCAGAGGAGACGACAGTCCATCAGCTCCGTCTGAGTCTTCCTCAGCAGCCTTCATCAGTCTGGACTCCACCATGTTCTGCAGGAGTCTGTTGTGAGCGCTGAGACACTTCTGAGGACGCCACACCGGGACTCTGCCCTCATGGCAGCCCATCCAGCGTCGGTCCTGCTCCTCCTGCTGCTGGATAGAGACGACAGCACTCCTCAGGACCTCAAGCTCCCCAGTGGAGGAGGTATAGGAGGCAGTGAATGTGTTGTGGACGGCCGTCCATATCTGCAGTCTGAGAGCCTCCACGTCTCTCTGCAGCTGGTCCTCCTCCTCCTCCTCACTGGGTGAGTCCTGACTGAACAGCTGCTCCTCCCTGAAGATCAGCCTCCTGCTGACCTCCTCCAACTGCTCCTCCTTCTGCTCCTGCTGCACAGCCCCACCACAGCCATCCTCATCCACTGCGAAACAGAACCTTTGCCTTAACAGCGATCTGTTCCTCAAACCTCCGACACCACAGACCCAGGAACACAAACTACCAACGACCAGGTCAAAATAAATGGTTCTTTGTTCTACCTGACGTTCTGATGGTTCTGACCTGACGCTCTGATGGTTCTGACCTGACGTTCTGATGGTTCTGACCTGACGCTCTGATGGTTCTGACCTGACGTTCTGATGGTTCTGACCTGACGCTCTGATGGTTCTGACCTGAGGTTCTGATGGTTCTGACCTGACGCTCTGATGGTTCTGACCTGACGCTCTGATGGTTCTGACCTGAGGTTCTGATGGTTCTGACCTGACGTTCTGATGGTTCTGACCTGACGCTCTGATGGTTCTGACCTGAGGACATTCTGATGGTTCTGACCTGACAACGCTCTGATGGTTCTGACCTGACGTTCTGATGGTTCTGACCTGACGCTCTGATGGTTCTGACCTGAGGTTCTGATGGTTCTGACCTGACGCTCTGATGGTTCTGACCTGACGCTCTGATGGTTCTGACCTGAGGTTCTGATGGTTCTGACCTGACGTTCTGATGGTTCTGACCTGACGCTCTGATGGTTCTGACCTGAGGACGTTCTGATGGTTCTGACCTGAGGTTCTGATGGTTCTGACCTGAGGACATTCTGATGGTTCTGACCTGACAACGCTCTGATGGTTCTGACCTGAGGACGCTCTGATGGTTCTGACCTGAGGACGCTCTGATGGTTCTGACCTGAGGACGCTCTGACGGTTCTGACCTGAGGACGTTCTGAGGGTTCTGACCTGACGACGCTCTGATGGTTCTGACCTGAGGACGCTCTGACGGTTCTGACCTGAGGACGCTCTGATGGTTCTGACCTGAGGACGTTCTGAGGGTTCTGACCTGAGGACGTTCTGATGGTTCTGACCTGAGGACGCTCTGATGGTTCTGACCTGAGGACGCTCTGATGGTTCTGACCTGAGGACGTTCTGAGGGTTCTGACCTGAGGACGTTCTGATGGTTCTGACCTGAGGACGCTCTGATGGTTCTGACCTGACGACGCTCTGATGGTTCTGACCTGACGACGCTCTGATGGTTCTGACCTGAGGACGTTCTGATGGTTCTGACCTGACAACGCTCTGATGGTTCTGACCTGACGACGCTCTGATGGTTCTGACCTGAGGACGCTCTGACGGTTCTGACCTGAGGACGCTCTGACGGTTCTGACCTGAGGACGCTCTGACGGTTCTGACCTGACGACGCTCTGACGGTTCTGACCTGAGGACGCTCTGACGGTTCTGACCTGAGGACGCTCTGACGGTTCTGACCTGACGATGCTCTGATGGTTCTGACCTGAGGACGCTCTGACGGTTCTGACCTGACGATGCTCTGACGGTTCTGACCTGAGGACGCTCTGACGGTTCTGACCTGAGGACGCTCTGACGGTTCTGACCTGACGACGTTCTGATGGTTCTGACCTGACGATGCTCTGATGGTGACCTGACGACGTTTTTATGGTTCTGACCTGTATTGTGGATGTGGTTCTGCTGTCTAAGGTTCTTCCAAATCTTTGCCGGGTTCTTCAGTTTCGGGAGTCTCCTCTTCTCTCCATCCCGGTTCTCCTCGACACTTCCTGCTAAACATTCAAGTCCAACTTTATTGAATGTTCGTGTTCTTTGTTTCATAATAAAGTCAGTGCACAGATGGAGAACCAGAGTTCTGATATCTGAGATGAGAACATGATCTTAGAGGTTCCTTTTCACATAATTAAAAACGGGACATTAAAAGAACAAATGTTGATTTACAGCCTGACATTATTCTGGAGCATAAATCAGAGGTTCTGCAGATAATCATTAACCCTGCGATTATTGCTGTGATATGAGAACATGGAGAACGTGACAGGACACGTTCTGATATAAACTCTGAGAACATGTTTCACTTCATTAAAAGGTTCTTTTCTTTGGACAGTATCATGTTAGATCAGTTTCCTGCGCAGTGGAACATCACAGGTAATCAGACAAACAGATCGAACGTTTACTTGGTCGATAAACACAAACCGATCACATCCGGTCATCATCAGCTGAGCAGCTTTCACAGCAGCAGAAAGAATTATCCTTCACAATAAAACACTCGACATGAAAGACAAGTTTTACAGTTTAAACGGCAGCTCCGTCCTACCTCTCATCTCTCCGTCACCCGATCCTGCGAGGTGGCAGACCGGGGGGCGGGGCTACACAGCCGATGAGGAGGAGCCACTTCTATCTGTCTGTCTGTCTGTCTCTGTGTGTCTGCCTGTCTGTCTGACTTCAGGGATCCAGCAGTTTAAATGAATATTAAAATGTGAACTTGTATTTTGTTTATTAATAATCTGAAGTTAACACTCAGTTTCTGTTGTATAAATAATATTATTGTTTACTTTGATAACAAACAGATTCTGCAGAAACAGGAAACAGCTGATCTGACCTCTGCTGCTCTGCTGCCCTCTGCTGGTCACACCGGAAAACCACATCATCATTTTCAGGGTCCGTCTGAATCCTGGGCTGGATCCTGGTCCGGATCCTGGTCTGGATCCGGGACTTGATCCTGGTCTGGATCCTAGACTTGATCCTGGACTTGATCCTGGTCTGGATCCTAGACTTGATCCTGGACTTGATCCTGGTCTGGAGGTCTGGACAGTCGGAGAGTCTCAGAGCATCTTCAGAGACAGCTGGTTTTTACTTTCACTTCCTGTCGACTGCATCATCAATCACACTAGAAACTCCTCCTCTCCTCCTCCTCTCCTCCTCCTCTCCTCCTCCTCCTCTTCTCACTTCCTGTCTGAGACTGCAGCATCTGTCTCATCTTCTACTCCTCTTCTTCTCCTCCACCTCCTCCTCTCCCCGTCCTTTCATTCGTAACTCGATCGATCATCAGCTGTTAATAATCGATGCAGCTGTGGTAAATAATAGATGGAGGAGGCTGATACGGTCAGAGGGGGCGGAGCTAAGAGTCGCCTGACGTCATAAATACAGACTGACGATCAAAAACACAGCAGGAAATAAATAGATTCTTAAAGCTGACGACGTTCAGAAACCAAAACAGGGAGGGTCAAATCAGGACGACATGCAAATACACACACACACACACACACACACACACACACTCACTCACACACACATACACACACACACTCACACACTCACACACACTCACACACACACACACACACACGCAGACAGAAAGAGACACCTGAGTTGAAAGTGAGAGCAGACGTCTGAACAAGCTTCACAGAGTTACGCTGAGACATTAGTGTTACTTTCTTCATCATCATCTTCATCAGGTGGGTCTACTCCTCTTCATCACTTGATGTGTCTTTGACTCATTATGAGATGTTTTGATGTTTGTGATGTAAATCTGCATGGTGTCAGTTTGATCACATGATCACTTCTTTGTTCAGCGCGTAAAGTCTCATAAATCTGTTTTAATCTATGTCGGTCAGCGATGATGTGTTCAGGGTCTGTTCCTCCAGTGGAACAAAGAGGTTGAAGGTGTTGAATTATTCAGTTCAACACAAGTTTCCAAAGTTTTATCTTACTGATCTCATCTTGTCTCATTGGTCCAAACTTTTCGTGTTTCTCTTCCCAAATTAATCAGCCTTAGTCCGACTGTGACGTTGGGTGAAACAAAACATATTTAGGACTGTAAAAGAACCCTAAAACATTTCAAACCCCCCTGGTGCTCCAGGGCGACGTGTTCTAAAGGACTGCTGGTCCTCCATTCATCCAAAACTTCCGAAGGAGTCCCTCAAAGCCCTTTCCAGATCCCTGTAACCCTCTCACAAACCCCAAAGACGACTACTTTGACTATTCTTCTGAGAACCAGAACTAAACCCAGGGCTGCTGCAACAAGGAACCTCTGAAAACATCTTAAGAACCTGAGCAAACACCTGATCAATTTTAAGGAACCCATGAGACTATGTCAAGAACATCAGAACCCTTCTTAACAGTCCAATCAATCACCTTAGAGGTCTATCAGAAAGAACTCTACTTAGAACCTGTTAAGAACCCATAAGATTTTGTTATTAAACTCCAGGACAGTGAGAAATTATTAAAGACTTTTAAGAAGTGCAGAGACCATCTGGAACCCTCTTAGGAAACATTGAAAAGAAACAAAACACTTCAAACATTGTTGAAAGTCTTAAACACCTGAGAACCTCCTCAAGAACGTCCGAACAATTATTAGATCCAAGGACATTGGAACCCTGTGAACAATGGCTGACATCTCCTAAGTGAACCCAGGGGCTCTAGATAAAGAAGTCTGTAAAGAACCTGGAACCCAACAGCAGTGAGCACTAAACTCTTAAAGCCTCCTGGAGTCTTACAAGAACCATGTTGGGAACCTTCTCGAAGAACGCGGGTTTTCTGCCAAGAGGTATGTTACAGCAGGTACTTTTCTCAGAAGCTCTTATTCTGTCAGGACCCCCTGAGACCTCGGCAGGTCCGCCCTGCCACCCCGTGAAGAACCTGTATGTAACGTGTATGTTCTGCAGCTCGGCTCAGGTTTACCTCCACCTGTTCAGAGAGCACAGCAGGATGATGTCATGTATCCCAGCATGCACCTGGGGCAGACTGGGCTCATTTCCATGGATTTGACTGCAGAGTCTGAGCAGGATCAAACCAGATCACTGCAGAGTTTTGAAACAGGAAGTGACCTCACACTGCCTTCAGAGGCCCACTCTACCCCCGAAAGCCTGAGCACTGAACCCTCACGGACTTTAATGGCGTCAGGCGTGCAGTGAGTCTGTGAGCGTTTGAGAAGTGCTTATAAATGAGGAATGGGACACACGATTATGACATCACACGTTGCCTGGTAACCAGATGAGCCATTCAACCTAAAAGGAACAAAAGCCGACCTGCAGCATGTGTGTGTGTGTGTCTCACAGTGTTTACATACTTTAACAATGTTTTTACAGATAAACGTATTTGATGTCCCGCCACCGTCCACGCTCGCTTTGTTTACATTTACTTTCTTTTGTTCAAACTTTATTGAAAACGACTTCAACGTACGAACATTTGTTTACATTTAGTGAGGGGGCTGGACAATCACGTTTGTATACATCACCAAGTTCGCTATGAACCCTGGGTAAGTCCTACAGGAAAGTCTGCAGACACGCGGACTCATGGAAAGCCCTCACACACTCTGATCCAACAGCAGCACAGCACTCACACACTCACCAGGAACGCGCCTCAGAGTCTGTGAGTCTGGAGATTGGGATTGGGCCAATCTCTGGTTTGAGTCCACCCACAGAGGTCAGAGGTCAGAGGATCAAAAAATGCAGGCTCTTTGAAATAATCCAGAATCTGGCAGAACCTCTCCTCACTGGTTGGAGGTGATTAAAGGGGAAGTCCACATTTCAAACCTCGCGATGCTTCCTGGTTGTTCCTCCTCAGCCAATCAAAAAACATGTTTGGTTATTTTCTTGTTTTATTTCTGTCTGTGTTTCAGGAGTCTTTTATTTTGGTGATCTTATTTTTGCCTCCACTCAGCTTCCTGTCTCCTGCTGTCTCTGCCCTCTGATTGGCTGAGATGACAGAGGTAATGAACACCTGTGAGCCTACAGTGGGCGGAGCTTGTGGAGAGGAGGCAATGTCTTTCCAGGTGAGACTCAAACAAACTGATGGCTGTTTAGGTGTAGAGTTTGGTGTACTGTCCCTTTAAGAAGTCCAGGCGGTCCGTCGAAGTTACCTCAGGTAGTCCAACAGGTGCACCCATAGATGTATACACATAGATGCTGTCCACTGGTGACTCTAAATTGCCCGTAGGTGTGAGTGTCAGTGCGAAAGTTGGTCTGTGTGTCAGGCCTGTGATTGACAGGCGATCAGTCCAGAGTGTACCCCGCCTTTCGCCCAATGACAGCTGGGATAGGCTCCAGCCCCTCTGAGACCCTGAACAGGATACGCGGTATGATGGATGGATTATATATATATATATATATATATATATATATGTATAATATTTATACACATACATAGATAATGTATATAATGACATTACATGATACTATTAGGCCTACTATAAAGTAATATAATAATATATATACAACATATATAATAATACATAAAAGTAAAACCTCTTCTGTGAGACGTCGTTCCTTGTTTTGTTTTTTTCATTTCTTTTATTGACACGTCAAAAGCTGCAAAACACTCGTCCTCGTTGTCGTCTCGACCGCGTGTTCACCTGGGATCAGTCGGCGGAGCACCCCTCTCCAAGATGGTGGCGGCGGCGACGCATCTCACAAGCCCAGAGGCGCCATCTACGTGTATACTGAGTATCTATGGGTGCACCCACCTGCACTCATCAACAAGCCCTCTGATTGGTCTCCCCCTCCTCCTCTCCAGGTGTTTCCAGAATCTACTGATCGTTTTCCAAAACTTTCCAGGCGGGTCCCGTCCATCGTGGTGGAGCCGACAGATGGAGGAGAGGTGGAGAGCGGAGAGCTCCGCTGGCCTCCTGATGATGTCAGCAGTGATGTCAGAGAGGGCCCCGCCCATGTGACAGGTGAAGGAACCAATGCTTTATCTGTTCTTTGTCACAGCTGCTGCCTACCTGAGCTGTGACATCATCAGGTGTTTGTTTTCCAGGCCCAGGTGTACCTGTGGAGGAGGCGGAGCCACAGGAGCCAATTGTGGGCGGAGTTTTAAACTCTGACTGATGAAACTGCTTTATCTTAGCCACTTAGTGTGATGGTAACTATGGGGCCTACCCACCTGTAGCCCCTCCTCCTGGCCCGAGGGCGGAGTCTGACAAGAACAGACCAGAAAATCCCAACGTGAAATATATTCTAATGTCGCCCCAAAGGATTCTGGGACGACGAATCAGACAAAATACAAATTCTAAAAATAAACAAATATTAATATTTACCTGCTCGATCGACGGCTGTGATCGGAACGTCAGCGATCAGAAGGAAGCTGAAGCAAAAGACTTTTATTAGTCGTTTTCATGTGTTCATCACTTCAACGTGACAGCTGGAGCTCATGACTCATGAAATCATCTGTAACAATGCTTCATCAATAAAATGAATGATGTCCTCAGCTGTCAGTTCTGTGCAAGTCATGTGTCCATAAGCTCGGCCACCAGGGGGCACCACACTCAGCTGTGATCGTCTGTGTGATGACACATATTAATAATCAGCTGTTATTTGTTCAACTACATACAAAGTCTAAAGTTTATCAATACACTGATGACGGCAGAGCTCTGCTTCCTGTTTCCTCCAAAATAAAAGCCTCAGAAAAGTTTCCTATCCTTTTGTGTGAGTGTCAGCTCTCATTCCCTTTAAGAGCCCGGTGCGTCTGCAGGCAGGCGTGTTACACGGTGGACTTTAGACTGTAGACCAGGTTTTTGTTGGTCCCTTTCTGCGTCCTCAAGATTGCAACGCGCCACCCGTTAGCCTGACCACACCTCATTTTAAGACCAACACGCCCATGGGTGCTAATGTGGGCGCAAGGTCACTTTCTATTTACACCACGTGGGCACTGGGCGTGAAACTGACCACTGCGTGGGGTGGAAGATAACAATGAGACTCTTTGCGCCGGACGACAGGGCCCTGAGAGGGTCCTGTGAATAAATTTTATGTTCATAATTACGACACTGAAAAAAGAGGTTACAGGTTTAAAAGAAGCTGTACGAGTTATTCACGTCTTTTCAGATCAGTCTGAATTTGTTTGAATTACTTGACTGAAAATATTTTAGTCTCGTTGCATCAAAGACAATTGACTTTTCTCCAAACGCTGAAACGGCCGCCATCTTTGTTTTCCCCTCTTTAAGTCAGAAGGCAGGGAGGCCGTCGGCGCTCTGAGGTTTCTGTGTTTTGTTTGCTGCTCAGATTAAAACACTTCAGACGTCAGAGTGCATGAAACAGTTTATTACAAATGACAAAGTGATAGAAAAGAATCTGATGAGATGAACACATGAGTCCAGAAAATCAACACATGAAATGATCAGCAGCTTTTTCTCTGATCGATGCATAAAAAAAGTTTCTACAGCTCGTCTGCGTCGGTCACATGCACTGTAAAAAAACAGAAACACTTAATGCAAGTAGCCCAAACGACCAATCACCTGTAGCAGCAGCAGTTACATCATCACAGCAACAGCCAATCAGGTTTGAGAAGTGGGCGGGGGATGAACGATACATTCTCAATGGCTGCAGAGCACGAAAACAGCCCCTCCGCTCCACCTGTCTACACCTGCTGTTTGGACATGAAAAAGTGCACATTTGGTGAACTAGCTTCAAACTCATCTGCCTCCAGCTACAGGAAACATGCACCTTTCAAAATAAAAGTCTAAGACATCCTGTTTCTCCAGCCAAACTTTACAGCAACAGCTCAGTGAGCTTTTGGTCTTCGTCGCTAACCAGGCTAACACTTTCCCCCTGTTTCCAGTGTTTGTGCTAAGCTAGGCTAACCACAGAAACATGTGACCGTGGAAGAGACGGAGAACAAGAGGAGAGAGCTAAACATGTGAGCTCACACACACACACACACACACACACACACACACACACACACACGTTTATAGATGAGGATTTCAAAGTTCATTTTTGATCCAAACAACGTAAAGTGTTCGTCTCGTCGTCTCTGCACAACGTTCAGCAGTCACACACGGCGCTGCAGCGAGGGGGAGGAGACGGGAAGAAGACCTCTATGACGCGCTCAGACCCTCGTCTAACACGACAGCTCCTTATCTTTAAACTAAAGAAGGTGAGTAACAAACATGAGCGGGCGTCTCCTGTCTGCTTCTGTGTACTGAATTAAATCCAAAGATACTATCAGCCTCTGATTGGTCACTGCAGCGATGAGACCCTCTACCAGCAGAGGCGCCACCCCCCCTCGCTGCAACGCGGCGTCAGTCTGACTGCGCCTGTTGGGAGCTAAAACTCAGCTGTGTTTTTAATGAACAAACAGGAAACAGCGACTCATCAATCAGAGAGCTGATTGGTCGGTTTGACTGATGGTGAGTTGGCGTGTTGGAGGAGCAGCAGGATGTCTCACATGGAATCTGACAGAGGCTCACACATTCAGCACACGATCACAGCGAGACGAACAGAAAACTACAGCAGAGCTCAGAAACATTCAGACGGCTGCTTCCTGTCTGACGGCTACGACTTCCTGTCAGGAACACGACACGAACAGAAACACAATCTATCATCAAAGTTTACACATCATCATGGAACGAGCAGCTCTGCGTTTGTTCAGCTTGTGCGACGTAGAAGCACTTCTACAGTTTAAATGGTTTCTAAAAGACTGAATCACTGAGTCCTAGTTTCAGTTCATCCACAGCGCCCGCAGCTCTCTGCACACCACCTGCACACCACCTGCACACTCTCATCTAGTTTCACGTTTAACAACTTTAGCTTCTCTTGTTCATCAAACTGGGATCATGCAGAGTGTCCGGTGGGTGTTGGTTCATGTGTGACGATGAGCAGCGCTGACTCAGGAGCTTAAACTGTCTCATGTTTCAGCAGGCCCAGCTCCCTCACAGGTTATAAACATAAAGCACATTGTTCTCTTCTCCAATATTTAGTGTAGTTCAGGATAATGGAGCTGGGACACAGCATGTGCTTGGTGTGCAATGAATTGTGGGACACTGACAACCATAGCAGTAACAGAGACTTGAGTCCTGGGACTCTTTGACTCTGTTGAAGC
Source organism: Semicossyphus pulcher (assembly GCF_022749685.1). NCBI lineage: Eukaryota > Metazoa > Chordata > Actinopteri > Labriformes > Labridae > Semicossyphus > Semicossyphus pulcher. The sequence goes on along the minus strand of NW_027211615.1, from coordinate 30,726,246 downwards.
GCTGAGACAAATCTACAAAGACACGGCTCCCTGATCTCTGCAGAAGCATCGCAGCATTGAGCCTACAGCCGTGATGGTCGACCGCTGACGGGTTCAGCACAGACGTTCGTCTTTATGAGTGAACCTCGAGTTGAGCTTCACGGCTGCGAGGTAAATCGAGGATACTTCTGCAGAAGAAGAAGCTCTCTGGGTTACAGCAGCTAATCTTCAGACTGCTCATCGGACAGAAGCACGGCTGCAGGCGGTGTGGACACCCAGAATCTATCCAGAGGTGCTACAGTGGCCTGTTCAGGCCATGTAGTGGGCCCCGTCGGGCCCACGAGGCGGTCTTTTGGTGCTTTCGTTGGCGTTGGAGGATGGGGGGCCACCACGGGGTTTGGCGGGGGGTTTCTTCTCCCTGGAGGAGGGTCGAGTCTGACCGACAGAGGTCGCACCCACAGCTGCAGTCTGAACGCTCCCACCAGGCTCCACAATGGTGTTTATAACTACGGCAAGAAAGACAGGACATTTACATATTAACAAACCAGGACAACCCTGATCACATGACGTCTGAAGCTGTGACCAGAACTAAACCCATTCTCCTCCTGTGTTACTTGTGTGTCACTTCACCCTTCAGATACGTCAGGAACCAAACGCCCTGTCTGTGTTCATGTCAGCACCTGTCGTCTCAGCCGGGTTAGGGGTTAACCCTAACCCATGTCCCCTCCTTCTGTGCCTGGATGAACTCTGCTTCCAGGGTCATTTGAATGTACCAGCCAATCATACGTCTTATTCTTCGAGAACGTCACAACTGAAACTCTCTGATGTTCCTGTTGAAGCTGTTCTGTAAACTGTGACCTGACATGTGACAGGTCAGAGGGGGTTCCACGGGGGGTTCCACAGGGGGGTTCCACAGGGTTCAGCTCTGGGGTTTTATTTTTCAACATATTGAAAAGAGCCTCGTTTGATGTTCCAGACACAGACTTACGCTTTACTGTCCTGAGCTACCTGAGACAACAGGTGTGAAGGAACAGGCTTCACCTTACAGAGAATCAAAGCTTTATGTGTTCACAACATTTACCTTCCAGCTGCCTCTGGACTCTTCTCAGCTCTTTCAAAATGGACGTGATTTCCTGCAACAAGAGACAAACAAGAAAGTTTCAGCTGCTCTCTCACTGAACCTGAGCATCATGTGTTTCTACTGAAGAGTCTGCAGATGAACCTTGTTGGAGGTTTTCAGGAGGGGGACTTCATTCTCAGCATTGATCTTGGCCTCGATCTCCTCCCAGACACCAGCCTTGTTCTGGAACAGAACCCTGAGAACAGACAAACAGTGCAGGGTCAACACAGGCGTCTTCACGGACCCAAAAAGTGACTATAACTTCCCCAAAGCATGGATCGTTTCTGAAAGGTCGGCACACCTGGGATCACTCCGTCTTTCTAAAGAGCCCTGATACTCTCCTGCAGGATGTTTAGGTAGTTCTAATGTGGTAGGGTAATGCTTTCATCAAGAGCTTCCTTACTTCATTTTTTCGGCCAGCTGCTCGGTGTTCTCCCGGATCGCCTGAGACAGCTGAGACACTGGGTTCAGCATCAGGTTGTCCAGAATCACCTGAAAGAGTTTGTTTAGAGATGAAGAGGGAGCGAGGTGAAGTCAGGAGCCTGAAACTATGACATTACAGACATTTACATCCAGATTTCCCAGCACACCAAAACTAACGGCAGCAGTGTCAGTCTGGTTTAGTTTGTTAAACTGTTGGATATGTTCACACTGCAGGCTCAGCACTCAAACTGTTCTATCTTTGTGTGCTGATTGGCCCAGCCTTCACCAGCTCATTGGAGCACAAACATCTTTGTTGATTCCTGCTCATTTTACAGATCGTCACGCAACAACACTCAGAGCAAACTTTGAATCTTTAGCGCCACCCCTTTTAGACCTAGAGAATAAGTACTGAACAGCCTCCAGGGGGCAATAAATGCAGGCTAGATGTTTAGGGACCAGTTACATCTGACAATGGCATGGCACTATTCTGCATGTTTACAGGAAGTGTTGGAAACTTGGTGATGCTTTCAGGCTCTCCACAACAGCCCACCAGACTAGGACGTTAACCAGACATAAAGATTATTCAAGAGACGAACTTTATTGGTGCTGTTGATCCACAACAGGAGTCAGGTTTACTGATACAATGACCTGCTTAGCTTGTTCACCTGGAAGGTTGTTGGGATAGAAGCTAAATGTGTCAGTAATAAAATAAGTATTCATCAGTTACATATCTGTGTGAATCTGAGCGAGAAGTTTACACATGACACATTGAGGACATTTAATAACCATCGTGTGACGGTGCAAAGGTATTTCGGGACACACTGAGCTGCAGTGTGAACGTAGCCTCAGTGGCATTAGACAGTGACCTCTTCGCGGTTCCACGGACGGCGTTGCTTAGAACCGGGCTCCGGCTCATTCATGTTTGCGTCCAGGCCCAAGACGGCAGCAGAACCTGGAGGAACCTTCTGGTAGTTTAAACTGGCCTCAGGGATATGTTGGACCAGCTGGAAAGAGAGTAGAGGGAGTCTGGCTCTGGTGATCCAACCACTGAATATTTGTTATCAAACCAGCGAGCAGCCGGCCGGTTGGCAGTGCTCCGTGAACGCATGCACCAAGTCAACATGCAGCTGCGATGGTGAGGGCAACAGTGTATGCAGTGAATTTTAGTACTGCTGGGAGACAGCGTGTTAACAGGGAGACGTAGGAGTGCAGGAGGGTCCTACTGGTCACCAGTTCCAGCTCCATGAACTGTTCCAAAACCAGTCAAACCAGTTCATTAAGAGTGCTGGGCTACAGAAGTTTATCAGTGGCAAATCTACTGAGCAGGACCAAACACATCTGAGCAGGAATCAGTCTGAATAAAGGACAGAGTGAGCGGGGAAAGATCGTGGTATAAACTATGGAAGTGGCCGGCAGGTAAGGCCGGAGCATAAATACGACGACATGCATCAGATTCGAGTTTTACAGGGTAACTGACACACAGAGCGTAGAGAAGATCAGGTTAGAATGGGCAGAGTAGAGCATTACAGCAGAGTCAAGTGCAGCTGTGTCTGGTGGAGGAACATATAGTTGGGTTTGGTAGAGCTGAGTAGAGTCGGGTCGGTTTGGGTAAAGTCGGACGTCATGACTTTGGGTAGCATATAGCTGGACTGGTACGTACAGCAGGGTGGAGCACAGCACGGTTGGGTGGAGTACATTAGGTAGAACATGGACAGGTAGAGTTGGTCTTTAGAGTCGGGTTGAGTATGGTCGAAAGGTAGAGCTCGGTCAGGTACATATGGGTTGGGTGGGGATGGTTTAGGTGGAGAAGGACTCAGTTGGGTCAGAGGTTGGTCGGGTAAGGTAAGGTGGTGATGGGACAGGTGAAGAAGCACATTTTGGGTTTGGGAGAGCTGGATGGGGTCGGGTTCAGTTAGTTGTTGAAACTGTCCATCACAGGTGGGCCGGGATGAGCAGACTAGAGGTGGGTCAGGTAGAGTATGGGGAGTTGGGTAAAGTGAGGTGGCTTTGGGAGGAACACAGTAACGCTGGATATCTGATACATCTGCTGGTTGCAGAGATCTAAACCTCGACCCTGCAGATGGATTCCGGCTGGGATTTGTGTTTGTGTGCTTATTGTGTTGGAAATATATATATGACACTTAATCAGGCAAATGTTTCAATAAGAATAATAAGGGAATAGTGTTAGGTTGGATAGAGTTGGACAAGGTTGAGTTGGAGTCTTATATCGGAACACCGGTTTGTCATGATCCTGAGTGATTCCAGCTTGGACTTTTTGTGTTAACTCTGTAGTTTTGTCATTAATAAGCTTTAATATTGAACCATCTGATCAGACAAATCTCAGAGTTAGGAAATCCAATGTGTGTCAGAGAAATCCAACACTGGTGAGAGGGAAGTGTTAGGATTAGTGATGAGAGGGCACGATGGTGGAGGAGGGGAACCAGGCGGAGTGATGAATCAGAGTTGGACACCTGAGATGGTCGAACCCCACGTGAGTATGGATAAGATGGCCTCTGTGCAGCACAACAGAGAAATGAGTCATGAGAATCCAAAGCGTAATGAAGCTCCTGTCAATCAAGCTGCAACCTGGAACTCAGTTGCAGACATTGGACTCGAACCTTTCCATCCAACACACTTTTGATGGCATGTAACTCTGAGTGATTTTATTAATAGCGATGGTGACAAAACTACATAAAGACCCAGTTTAAAACAGCCACTTGTTCTCCTTTAAACTGGGAACACACTAGAAGGACTGGGCGGCTCAGAGTTCAGAGACTGACTGGACTACAGTCGCCTCCGCCTCCATCACTTCTGGGGATTAGCTTTAACTGCAGTTCCCATCAGTGAAATGCTGAACATGTAGTGGATTTGTGAAGGTAGAAGATTGAAATCTTTCACCTTATATCAAAAACAAACTCAAACCCAGGTGATATGTCTGGTGTGTTCCCAGTTTAAGAATCTGTGGATTGTGAGGTGGTTGAGGTGAGGTGGGGGATGTTAGGTGGTTCGCAGCGTCGCCCACCTCCTCCCTGGCAGAGATGGTGGAGGCTGGAGTGTTGGGCAGCGAGCTGGGGGAGGTGGTGGTGCCCATGCCGGAGCTTGGCGAGTCTCCGTCCCCTGCAACGTCGTGAATTTCCTTTGCCAGGATGGCCAGATCTTTGGCCAGGTCCTGACTGAGCCTGCGGGGAATCACAAAGAAAAGGTCATCATGGAGCGATGTGAGTTTGGTTTCTCTGAGCTCAAGTTGATAATGGATGTTTTTACTTGGCAATTTCAGCGCTGTGCGTGGACCAATTCTGGTAGGGGTCCCCCTCGTTCTGGTCCTCGTCATCCTCTGTCTCCAGGGAGACGGACTTGGATCGGGCGGCGGCCGTGCGGTGGCCGCGAGGCATCTGGACTGAAGAGGAGGGATGGGAGGAGCGTTTGGACTTAGGAGTCCCGGCACTGGTCTGGTATTCCTCCTCAGAGGATGAGGAGAAGTCTGAACCCTTCTGTCTGCGACGGGAACCTGCAAATATTTCATTTAGGTTAATTTTACAGAAGAATCTCAAGAAGACAGGATCTGTACGTCCTGCAGCATTCTGGTGGTTTGATACCCAGCTAGTGTCAGGTGTCTGCAGTTTGAGCTGAGGCTCATGACTGATCTAAACATCCACCATGTCAGAACATTACTTCACCCTTTGGTACAGACTCAGGCATTGAAGCACACGTTAACTCTAAACATGATAGAGAGAGATGAAGACTGATGCTGTGAAGCTTTGTTTCCATGGTAACATTAGCAGACTCCAGTAACTCACCAGGGACAGAAATCTGATCCACAGTGGCAGTAAAATGGCCGACGATCACCAGCAGAATACAAAACAGAGGCTGGTTTAAATGGATCTGTGTTTGTTCATCGGAGGGAGGAAACCTGTGCTGGATATTTAGGATCTCTGTGTAACATGAGCCCGTAGCTCGGTCTGTTCTGATACACGATCTTCTTGACTAATCTTGATTTGTGATAACATTTAGGTTTCAAGAACTCTTTCTTTCTTTCTTCTTTAACTGTCCAAAGCACACATTTCACACGCTATCCAGACAGAAGGCGAAGTTCAGGTCGGGCAGCCAGGATGTACAAATAATCTTAAATGTGTCGTGTGTTGAAACTTGTAAATCTGACACATGAACACCGAGTCAGACGAGTTCGACTCTGAGGTAGGAACATGTGTGCGAGTGTGTTTCTGTTAACCTACAGAGAAAGTTCTGCTGTTGTAAAGATAGCAATGACATCAAATCATTCAATTCTTTTTATTTGATTCTGTTTGCTTTCAGTCATTTTAATATTCGCTTTGCTAAGTTATAAAAACAACTATTGTAGAATAAACGTCTTTACACTTGATGATGGGGCAGTGAGCAGCTTTGAGCGATGAGCTGCACAGTTTCCTGAATGATTTGTGAATTGTTTGGAAGAATAATTAGAATAAAATATGTTTTAGGTTTCACCAAGGTCAAATTGTTTGAGAGACTTATTAGAGGGTCTGGGGACAGTCCGTCCGTCCGTCCATTATCTAAACCTATCCTGTTCAAGGTTGTGGGGGGCTGGAGCCAGTCCCGGCGGTCGGGGGGCTGGAGCCAGTCCCGGCGGTTGTTTTGCAGTGTAATCACATCGGGTCACTGATAAATCATTACTTATTTGAATAAAACCTTTCCTTCTCCATAATTGTTCCATAAGCTCTCCATAAATATAAATGTAGAACATTAGGATAACGTTGAAGTTTAGTTCAAAGGTCATGGATTCTGGACCTCTGTCTGGCTTCAATAAATAGACGTTAACAATTACATTTGTTATTCACAATTATTGTATGACAATTCACAACATAATTGCAACTGCCTGCACCCAGACAATAACATAATCATCAATCAATCAACAACACTTACTGGAGAAGAGGAACGGGAGGAATGCTGGGAATGACTGTAGGATTGAAAAACAATAATTATGTCTACAAACTGGAAACAGAGTTGTAGTCAGGACTCACTGGTGCTGGGGTACTTGGCTCCGCTGGAACGGGTACGTGTCAGTGGTTGCTTCCCCGGAGCTCCACCCCCTTTGCCAGCTGCCTGGCGGGCGTCGCCCACAGATGTCTTTCTGGTAGTGACAACAGACTCAGAGTTCCGATTAGAGACACCAGACCGGGCCGTGGAGGAAGACTCATTGTCACTGGGGGTTGTAAAGGAGCCGGTTCTTTTCCTGGGCATGGCTAAGATGTCCAGCCTCGATAGCTTCTTCCCCTCAGCAGACACTTTAGCTGGTGCAGTGATATGATCAGAATTCTGGGAAGCCCGGTCAGTCTCTGCACCCTCATTATCTGAGGCTTCTCCCAGGCGGGCTCGGCGGAGCATGGATGCCCGGGTCGGCCGTGGTGCTGACAGGCTGTTGGAACGTGTCAAAGCCTGCTGAGATGCTGCCTTTGATGCCTTTCCATTGTCTTCTTTCTGAAGAGGCGTGATGACTTTCTTGCTACGGCTGGATGGACGGGAAACTTCATGGTCAGATGAAGTTGTTTCAGTCCACTGTTGAGCAGAACCCTGCTGGCCCTCTGACAGATCCAGAGATCCACGGTTGCCGGCACTTCGGCGCATCTGGAAGCGCTTCGCTGCCTCTGCCTTGTTTGATGTATCTGATGTCACCTGGTTTCGGCGTTTCTCAGAAAGCCGTTCACGGGCAGTGAGTTGTCGTCCCTTTTGTTGGATGGACGGGCTGGAGGAGGACTTCTCCTTTTGGAGGCTGTTGATGGCAGGACGCTTCTTAGAAGCAGAACTGATGGGAGCGTTCTTGCTGCTCACCTGGCTCACAGTGCTGGCTGTGTCCACGTCTGACTCACCAGAAAGAGAGTCATCCATGTGGGTGGAGGAGCCTCCTTTCTTTGAGCTGCGACCGGAGCCAGAAGAGGGGAACTTGGTGTCCAGAGAAGACAGAGTTCCTTCTGCCTCCTGAAGGAAGGAATGCGTGTCCTGGATGTTCTCCCTCCTCTGCTCCATGTCTCTAATAGATGGGTGACTAGAAATGTGAGGAAGCTTCTTCATCTGGACAGTGTCACTGGGCTGGTCTTTCGTGAAGCTCTCCTGGCGGACGATAGATGATATGCAGCTGTCTTTAGTGGGGACACAATCCTTGTCCTGCATTTGGAGGTTTGGAGCAGAGCTGTTGGGTTTAACACCTGTCCTCCTGGGTTCGTGACCACTAAGGTGTCGGATCAGGATCGTGGTAGGGGGAGTTTTTGCTGTGGGGTTTTGTATCCTCTCAGACTGTACTGGGCTCCGAGCTTGGTCAGGTTTGCTTGCACTGTCTTCAGACCCGATGTAGAAGGAAGTGGATTTGGAGGAGGGAGACACTTTCTCTGCACCCCTGAAATGAGGACCAGTGCCCCCTGGAGATCCAGACCTGGCCTGATTCTTCTTTGTTTTCTCCAAAACAGGTCCATCATCTGACCGGCTAGCATCACTCAGGCTGTCCGGGTCAACATCATCTTGAACAGACAGGCACTGGGTGGAGTCCTGTGGGCGGGGAGCACCGCAGACTCGGTCCAGAGCTTCCTGGCCGTGGTAAGGTTCATGCCGAATCAGGATACTTGGAGGAACACTATCCAGCTTCTCTGGAGGCACCTGGGGCAGCAGCCTTCTTGTTCTGGAGCTGTGACTGGACTCCGACTCAGAATTATCGTAGCTGTAATTTCCCATGGACCGGCTCATGAGGCGCAAATCTACAAAAACAATTCAGGATCACTCAATTTTCTACAATTATCATACTGTTACATTTGTATTATACGTGAACAAACTGTCGTTTCAAGGCCTAGTGCTCAACTGCTCTTACTAGTCCACATGATGGAGCATGTTGAGTGTAAAGGTTGCTTTAAAGCGATTGTGTGCTGTGTTTCTAAAGCCACGACAGACCTGAGATTTGCAACTAGATGAAAACATTTAGCAGCTCCTATTAACATCAGGTGTAGTAGCAGAGGCCTGTGGTCAGATAATCCTGTGCAGGCACAGATCAAAGGTGGATATGGGCTCCAAACGTAGGAGGGTTTGATTCCTAGCCTTTAAATAATAGATCCCTTTCTGACAAACTGCACAGACAGAATTTTAACAGCACCTTCCAGACTTTCTCCTTGTGGTGGAGTAGAACCAGGTTCTGCATAGCTGTCGGCCAGACTGGCCCAGCGGGAAACCCATTTCGGTCCTTCTAGACCTGCTGTATGAGCAGGTGGAACCTGGGCGACAGAACAACACGATGAACAACAGTATCAGATGATAAAAGTGAGACCAAAGAGTCCAACAAGATTGATAGAGTATAATATGTGAAAGGAGAAACTGAGGGAAAAATGACATTATTCTGCATGCACTGGGATCAGAACATGCTACACAGGTCCAGGTTTAGTTTTTACCTGTATGGGGCCTGATGGGGGGCCACTGATAGCAGCTGGGTTAAAGCCATGCAACAGGTCCACAGTGCTACCATCGCTAGGCAGGTTAGCTTGCTCATCCTTGCCATCATTTATTACAGGTCTATACACTCCTGTGTTCACACCACTGTACTCTGGAGAGTCGAGGACACCAAACACCTGTCAGAGCACAGGGCATGCGGGGGGGAGGGGGGGGGGCAGATCACAAGAACAGGAAGGAGCAACAAGGACAAGAGGTCACATGCATCCCTTAAGAGATTTATTAAGAGAGTCTTTGTTTAAGGAAGTCTGATATTGAAAATCTGTTTCAGATGTCAGATATGTCCAACACTGAACAGTGAGGATCATGTTCATATTGATTGTGTTATTGTTGAATGATGTGGGGAACGGGGCAACACACAAGAGGTGGGGCAATCTAAAACGAATCTTTGTTTTTGTCTTTCACTGATGTTAGCTCAAAAGTTTCCACAATAAAAGCAACACAGCACATGCAGATCAGGTGGTTACGTATCCAACAACAGCTTCTGTAGATCCTTCTTACCTGGAGTATTTAGTATCTATTTGTTGTGTCTCTCAATGCTAACAAATGTCACATGAGTGTTTTTCTACCTGAGTAACCCTGATCCAATTTATTCTCTAAGAAGTAAAGATTCTTTGAATCAGCCGTTTGAACCCTGGATGGTGCCTTAAACAAGAATCTATGCAGGGTCACTGTCTAAAAACACTTGTGGTCTAACTCTGAGTTCACCTGATCAATCATGTTACGAGCCTCCTCCACCTCTTTGTCCTGTGACTCTGTCTCGATGGTGTAGGTCCCAGCATCACTTAGGCTGTCATCCTCCTCATTCCTCATCATCCTCTGGGGACCTTTGAGGTCTCCTGCACGGACACCCAGGGGCAGCATGGGGGGCCCAGACGGGTGGACCGGAGAGGGAGTCTGGTCTGCAGCACTGCTGGGGATTGAGGACTTTGCTGAAGGCTGTAAGGGGGAGTTGGGGTAGGAGACTGAGGAAGCTGCTGGAGGTTCTTGGGGGGAGGGAATTCTTGCATGAGCAGGCGAAACCATCACTGGCGGTGCTGACATTGGAGGTGGGGACATCTTGTCCCTTGTTGGGGAGGAGTCATGTTGACCAGAATCCTTCAGAAATTCAGCAGCAAACTCCTGTGCAAGCTTGGACTTCTTCCCGACACTGCCAAAGGGTCTGATTATGATCCCAGAGGAAGAACGAGAGGAGGAACCAGAGGAGGCCGCCTCCCCTTCAGTCTTCTCCCTCTTCAGAGAGCTAGACCTCTGGGGGCCGCCGTGGCCTTGACCCTTCAGAGGAACTGTCACCTGCTGGGTGGGGGGGATGTGACCATGCACAGAAGCAGGCCTCTCGCCGCCTTTCCGCCGCTCCAGCTTGGCCTTAAGGGCGGAGTACGAGTCAGCGTGGGCAGGGTTATGTGTAAAGGACTGTGAACGCTTTTTGCGGGGGTTATCATCAAAGAACTCGATGATGAAGGCCTGCTGGGTGAGGTGCTCTTGGGGGCCCTGTTTGGGAGTTTCTGTGGTGGGGGACTGAGCCTGAGGAGGACTCTGGGACAGGGGCCGCTCAGGGGGCACAGGAGAGGCTGGTCCAGGTGGAGAGTACTGCAGCGGCTGGTGGAGTTTCTGTGCTGGAGGAGGCTGGTGGTGGATAGACTGACCTGACTGAACCGTCTGCTGAGACGCCTCGGACTGCTCTGATTGGACTGAGTGGTGGGATTTACTCCTCCTCCCTTTGAGAACTGGGTCCTCTGAGTCACTCTGGGTTCCATCCTCATGATGGTGACCTGAAACAAGAAGAGAAACACAAAACCTTCATTAAACAACATGATGGATTTTAGTTGATATAATAATGTCAGGAAGGGTTTTTGGGGGTCGCTGCAATCTGAATTTTGCACTCAAAGATCTCCAACAAGCAGGATTAAAATGGACTGAACTTTCAATGCTGCAGCGACCTGCAAACATCTGAATGCCCAAAGGTTGTGCTTACATAAGACAACAATCATCAGACAGGTAAAGAGGATTTATCATCAGTTCTATATCACACATTAAAAACAGTCGACTGATACCAGGTGATTTTCTGACCTTTCAGCGTCTTGATGTTCATGGCGAGGTCACTCTTTGTGCTGTAAACGTCTTCACAGGTCGGACGTCTTCTCATCATGCTGACGTCACTGTGGACCAACCAATCTGCCACCTTGCTTTCTGCTGACATCACCTCGGCAGGTGTGGCTGTTGCCATGGTGGTCTTTGAGGGCGGAGCCTGTTGTTTCCTCTGTCGGGTGGAGAACTTGGTGACGTGATCTTTGATCTTGATCTTGCCGGGTAAGCAGTCGTCAAACTCGATGGTGAAGGAGGCGTGGCTCTGAACCACAGGTGGGGTCGGGGTGGGATGGGAGGGCGGTACCGGGGGTGTGTCTGTGTCCTTGGTGGGGATCTCGTGAAGCTCCGCCCCCATAGTTTTGGGATGCTGAAAGTCCTTAGTGGGGATCTCGAAGTAGCTCGGTTCACGGTGGTACGAAGGGAAGACAGTTTTCTGTTGGGAGTCTGTCAGCGATCCAGAAAAGTCCGGATCCAGCGATGAAGAGTCTTTGTGGACTTTTGACCAGAACAAAGAGAAAGTAAATTTATAGAGTAGAAAAAACAGGTACTACTGCTACAAATACTACTACTTCTACTACAACTACTGCTACTACCACAAGCCTTACCTGCATGTGGCTCATCGCTGCTCTGAACTTTACTACCATAATCCTCCTCTCCCCACCAGGACGGCTGACCGTACAGAGGAGTGGGCCGACACACCGGAGCCTCTGCAACACACACACACACACACACACACACACACACACACACACACACACACACAGTTATTTCAGTTATATCATTATTTGCAGTATTATTTGCAGTATTGTTTGCAGTATTTGGAAGTACCTTGCGTCTTGGTACTGGTGGTTTTCTCGGCTCTTGTTTGCTCTTCGGGCTCCGTCTTGCTTCCATCTGAAGCCTTCAGGCTCATCTGCAGCTGACTGCTGTACTTCTCATGCTGAAACAAAAGAAGGCGCTGTCACACACTGTCCATTAACACACACTCACAGGCACACACACACACACACACACACACACACACACAGACTGACCTTCAGAGCCTCCTCAGGCACTCTGTGTTGACTTTTCTCCAGGATGTAGACGTGCGAATGTGAAGTGACGGTTCAGGAAAAACACTTTCTGTATAAACTCTCTAAACTGTGAGACACACACACACACACACAGACACACACACACACACACACACACACACACACACACACACACACACTGCACACACACCGCACACAGTGAAGGATATCGTATCCGAAGCGGATGATGTCGGACAGTTTGAGGGTGATGTAGGTCTGATCAGGGATCCTCAGGTCATTCACAAACGTCTGAAACACAAACACAGTCAGACACGTTCAAGCTGCTCAGTGAAGTGTTTCATCTTGTATTTCTAGTTCTTCTGTAGTTGCAGCAGTATTTTTAAAAGTATGTTTTGCAGTACTGATACTATTTGTAGTGTCATGAGTAGTTCTCTACCCATAAAGGCTGCCCTGGTCTTAACAAGGTTTTGGTCTGTTGTAGTGTTTGTTGTAGTATTTATAGTGTTGATTGTAGTATGTGCAGCTGTATGTGTAACAGCATGTGTAACAGTATGTGTCTTATGTGTAACAGTATGTGTAACAGCATGTGTAACAATATGTGTAACAGTATGTATAACAGTATGTGTGGCAGTATGTGTAACAGTATGTGTAACAATATGTGTGGCAGTATGTGTAACAGTATGTGTAGCAGTATGTGTAACAGTATGTGTCGTATGTGTAGCAGTATGTGTAGCAGTATGTGTAACAGTACGTGTAACAATATGTGTAACAGTATGTGTAGCAGTATGTGTAGTACGTGTAACAGTATGTGTAACAGTACATGTAACAGTATGTGTAACAGTATGTGTAGCAGTATGTGTAGCAGTATGTGTAACAGTATGTGTAACTGTACATGTAACAGTATGTGTAACATGATGTGTCCTCTATGCAAACCAAAGTTAGTCATGGAGTTCCACAAGGTTCTGTGCTCGGACCGATTCTTTTTACCTTATATATGCTTCCTCTTGGTAATATCATGAGGAAACACTCCATTAATTTTCATTGTTATGCAGATGATACTCAATTATACTTATCTATGAAGCCAGACGAAACCAATCAGCTATCTAAACTAGAAGCATGCCTTAAGGACATAAAGATCTGGATGACTAGAAACTTTCTGCTACTTAATTCAGACAAAACTGAAGTTATTGTGCTCGGCCCAAAACACCTTAGAGACTCTTTCTCTAATGATATAGCTGCCCTAGATGGCATCAGCCTGGCATCCAGCACTACTGTTAGGAATCTGGGAGTTCTATTTGATCAGGATATGTCCTTCATCTCCCACATAAAACAAATATCAAGGACAGCCTTCTTTCATCTTCGCAACAAAAATCAGACACATCTTGTCTCAAAATGATGCAGAAAAACTCGTCCATGCATTCGTTACTTCCAGGTTGGATTATTGTAACTCGTTACTATCAGGCTGCCCTAATAAGTCACTAAAAACTCTGCAGCTGGTACAAAATGCTGCAGCACGTGTGCTGACAAGAACTAGGAAGAGAGATCACATCTCTCCTGTATTAGCCTCTCTGCACTGGCTTCCTGTAAAATCTAGAATAGAATTTAAAATCCTTCTTCTTACTTACAAAGCTCTTAATGGTCAGGCACCATCATATCTTAAAGAGCTCATAGTGCCATATTACCCCTCTAGAACATTGCGCTCCCAGGATGCAGGCCTGCTTGTGGTACCTAAAGTCTCTAAGAGTAGTGTTGGAGGTAGAGCCTTCAATTACCAGGCCCCCCTCCTCTGGAACAATCTACCAGTCAAGGTCCGGGAGGCAGACACCCTCTCTTCTTTTAAGAGTTCAAACTTTCCTCTTTGATAAAGCTTATAGTTAGGCCTGGCTCAGGCTGGGACTAGCCCATAGTTATGCTGCTATAGGTTTAGACTGCCGGGGGGATCTAACACACCAAGCTTCTTTGTCTCTCTCTCTCTGACTCTCTTCCTCTCTCTCTGACTCTCTCTCTCTCTCTGTCATATTAATGCAGCTCATTAACTCTGTATCTTCTGGTCCCATTAACATTACTAACCACATATCTTCCCGGGAGTTCTTGTGCTCCCTTGTCTTGAAGGTTCCTGGGGATCGTTGCTGCAGACCACCTGCTGCTGTGGACCTGGTCGACTGCAACAACTACTAACATCAGCCTTCCCCATAGTATCATTATTGTTGCTGCTAATGCTAATAGTAGACCTGTTGACTTCAACTGTTACAATTACGATTACCTCAGCCTTTATCATTACTCTGCTTCTCTCGCTAATTTATTTATTTATTTATTTATTTAGCTAATCTTCACCCTAGTCTACCACTATTATTGACATTGTAACCATAAGTATGTGTCTGTTGTTGTTCATGTAACAAGGACATATGTTGTTGTGGTAACAAGAACATATGTTGTTGTTGCTCTCTTTACCTGTCTCTATCCTGCATCTCCTTCTATCCCATATTCGGCCCATCCAGTCGAGGCAGATGGCTGTTCAACATGAGTCTGGTTCTGCTCGAGGTTTCTGCCTGTTAAAAGGAAGTTTTTCCTTGCCAATGTGCCGAATTGCTAAGTGCTACTCATGGTGATTCATGTTGGGCCTCTCTTTAAATAACTTAACAAAGAGTCGGTCTAGACCTGCTCTTTCTGTAAAGTGTCTCGAGAAACCCTGGTTATGATTTGGCGCTATACAAATAAAATTTGATTGATTGATTGATTAATGTTAACAGTACGTATAACAGTGTGTGGCAGTACGTGTAACAATGTGTGTAACAGTATGTGTAGCAGTATGTGTAACGGTATGTGTAACAGTACATGTAACAGTATGTGTAACAGTACATGTAACAGTATGTGTAACAGTACATGTTACAGTATGTGTAACAGTATGTGTAGCAGTATGTGTAACAGTATGTGTAACAGTACATGTAACAGTATGTGTAACAATATGTGTCGTATGTGTAACAGTATGTGTGGTATGTGTAACAGTATGTGTAACAGAATGTGTAGCAGTATGTGTAATAGTATGTGTAACAGAATGTGTAACAGAATGTGTAGCAGTATGTGAAACAGTATGTGTAACAATATGTGTAACAATATGTAACAGTATGTGTCGTATGTGTAACAGTATGTGTAACAGAATGTGTGGCAGTATGTGTAACAGTATGTGTAACAGTATGTGTAGCAGTATGTGTAACAGTATGTGTCGTATGTGTAACAGTATGTGTAACAGTTTGTGTCGTATGTGTAACAGTATATGTAACAGTATGTGTAACAGTATATGTAACAGTATGTGTAACAGTATGTGTCGTATGTGTAACAGTATGTGTAACAGAATGTGTGGCAGTATGTGTAACAGAATGTGTAGCAGTATGTGTAACAGTATGTGTATGAGTATGTGTAACAGTAACATGTGTGTAACAGAATGTGTAGCAGTATGTGTAACAATATGTGTAACAGTATGTGTGGCAGTATGTGTAACAGTATGTGTAACAGTATGTGTCATATGTGTAACAGTATATGTAGAAGTATGTGTAACAGTAACAAGTGTGTAAAAGAATGTGTAGCAGTATGTTTAACAGTATGTGTAGCAGTATGTGTAACAGTATTTGTGGCAGTATGTGTAACGGTATGTGTAACAGTAATAAGTGTGTAACAGAATGTGTAGCAGTACTTGTAACAGTATGTGTAGCAGTATGTGTAACAGTATGTGTTGTATGTGTAACAGTATGTGTAGCAGTATGTGTAACAATATGTGTAGCAGTATGTGTAACAGTATGTGTCGTATGTGTAACAGTATGTGTCATATGTGTAACAGTATATGTAACAGTATGTGTAACAGTAACATGTGTGTAACAGAATGTGTAGCA
Organism: Semicossyphus pulcher; assembly: GCF_022749685.1. Lineage (NCBI taxonomy): Eukaryota > Metazoa > Chordata > Actinopteri > Labriformes > Labridae > Semicossyphus > Semicossyphus pulcher. The sequence continues at coordinate 30,710,236 of NW_027211615.1, read as the reverse complement.
GTATGTGTAACAATATGTGTAACAGTATGTGTGGCAGTATGTGTCGTATGTGTAACAGTATGTGTAACAGTATGTGTCATATGTGTAACAGTATTTGTAACAGTATGTGTAACAGCAACAAGTGTGTAACAGAATGTGTAGCAGTATGTTTAACAGTATGTGTAGCAGTATGTGTAACAGTATGTGTCATATGTGTAACAGTATATGTAACAGTATGTGTAACAGTAATAAGTGTGTAACAGAATGTGTAGCAGTACTTGTAACAGTATGTGTAGCAGTATGTGTAACAGTATTTGTGGCAGCATGTGTAGCAGTATGTGTAGCAGTATGTGTAACAGAATGTGTAACAGTACATGTAACAGTATGTATAACAGTGTGTGGCAGTACGTGTAACAATGTGTGTAACAGCATGTGTAACAGTATATGTAACAGTATGTGTAGCAGTATGTGTAACAGTATGTGTAACAGTACATGTAACAGTATGTGTAGCAGTATGTGTAACAGTATGTGTCGTATGTGTAACAGTATGTGTCATATGTGTAACAGTATATGTAACAGTATGTGTAACAGTAACATGTGTGTAACAGTATGTGTGGCAGTATGTGTCGTATGTGTAACAGTATGTGTAACAGTATGTGTCATATGTGTAACAGTATATGTAACAGTATGTGTAACAGTAATAAGTGTGTAACAGAATGTGTAGCAGTACTTGTAACAGTATGTGTAGCAGTATGTGTAACAGTATTTGTGGCAGTATGTGTAGCAGTATGTGCAACAGTATGTGTCGTATGTGTAACAGTATGTGTAGCAGTATGTGTAACAGTTTGTGTCATATGTGTAACAGTATATGTAGCAGTATGTATAACAGTGTGTGGCAGTACGTGTAAAAATGTGTGTAACAGTATGTGTAACAGTACATGTAACAGTATGTGTAGCAGTATGTGTAACAGTATGTGTAACAGTACATGTAACAGTATGTGTAGCAGCATGTGTAGCAGTATGTGTAGTACGTGTATCAGTACGTGTAACAGTACATGTAACAGTATGTGTAGCAGCATGTGTAGCAGTATGTGTAGTACGTGTATCAGTACGTGTAACAATATGTGAAACAATATGTGTAACAGTGTCATAAGTTTCTAGTTTAGCTCTGGTTTTGTCTTGTATTTTGGTGTTTAGTTATTATTTCCTGTTTTTACCTCGTCACTTTGTCCCTTGTCATGAGTTTTCATCGTTTAGTTTTGCATTTAGTTTATTCTGTGTTCTTGTCAGTATTTAGTCTTGTTAAATATTTCACTTGTGTCTTTTCGATTAGATCATTTCCTGTTTTACTTTGTCACCTTGTCTCTCGTGTTGGTCCACTTCAATCAATCAAATCAATCAAATTTTATTTGTATAGCGCCAAATCATAACCAGGGTTATCTCGAGACACTTTACAGAAAGAGCAGGTCTAGACCGACTCTTTGTTAAGTTATTTAAAGAGAGGCCCAACATGAATCCACCATGAGTAGCACTTAGCAATTCGGCACATTGGCAAGGAAAAACTTCCTTTTAACAGGCAGAAACCTCGAGCAGAACCAGACTCATGTTGAACAGCCATCTGCCTCGACTGGATGGGCCGAAAATGGGATAGAAGGAGATGCAGGATAGAGACAGGCAAAGAGAGCAACAACAACATATGTTCTTGTTACCACAACAACATATGTCCTTGTTACATGAACAACAACAGACACATACTTATGGTTACAATGCCAATAATAGTGGTAGACTAGGGTGAAGATTGGCTAAATAAATAAATAAATAAATAAATTAGCGCGAGAAGCAGAGTAATGATAAAGGCTGAGGTAATCGTAATTGTAACAGTTGAAGTCAACAGGTCTACTATTAGCATTAGCAGCAACAATAATGATACTATGGGGAAGGCTGATGTTAGTAGTTGTTGCAGTCGAGCAGGTCCACAGCAGCAGGTGGTCTGCAGCAACGATCCTCAGGAACCTTCAAGACAAGGGAGCACAAGAACTCCCGGGAAGATATGTGGTTAGTAATGTTAATGGGACCAGAAAATACAGAGTTAATGAGCTGCATTAATATGACAGAGAGAGAGAGAGAGTCAGAGAGAGAGGAAGAGAGTCAGAGAGAGAGAGAGAGTCAGAGAGTCAGAGAGAGAGAGAGAGAGAGAGAAGCTTGGTGTGTCAGATCCCCCCGGCAGTCTAAACCTATAGCAGCATAACTATGGGCTAGTCCAGGCCTGAGCCAGCCCTAACTATAAGCTTTATCAAAGAGGAAAGTTTTAAGTCTACTCTTAAAAGAAGAGAGGGTGTCTGCCTCCCGGACCCTGACTGGTAGATTGTTCCAGAGGAGGGGGGCCTGGTAATTGAAGGCTCTACCTCCAACACTACTCTTAGAGACTTTAGGTACCACAAGCAGGCCTGCATCCTGGGAGCGCAATGTTCTAGAGGGGTAATATGGCACTATGAGCTCTTTAAGATATGATGGTGCCTGACCATTAAGAGCTTTGTAAGTAAGAAGAAGGATTTTAAATTCTATTCTAGATTTTACAGGAAGCCAGTGCAGAGAGGCTAATACAGGAGAGATGTGCTCTCTCTTCCTAGTTCTTGTCAGCACACGTGCTGCAGCATTTTGTACCAGCTGCAGAGTTTTTAGTGACTTATTAGGGCAGCCTGATAGTAACGAGTTACAATAATCCAACCTGGAAGTAACGAATGCATGGACTAGTTTTTCTGCATCGTTTTAAGACAAGATGTGTCTGATTTTTGTTGCGAAGATGAAAGAAGGCTGTCCTTGATATTTGTTTTATGTGGGAGATGAAGGACATATCCTGATCAAATAGAACTCCCAGATTCCTAACAGTAGTGCTGGATGCCAGGCTGATGCCATCTAGGGCAGCTATATCATTAGAGAAAGAGTCTCTAAGGTGTTTTGGGCCGAGCACAATAACTTCAGTTTTGTCTGAATTAAGTAGCAGAAAGTTTCTAGTCATCCAGATCTTTATGTCCTTAAGGCATGCTTCTAGTTTAGATAGCTGATTGGTTTCGTCTGGCTTCATAGATAAGTATAATTGAGTATCATCTGCATAACAATGAAAATTAATGGAGTGTTTCCTCATGATATTACCCAGAGGAAGCATATATAAGGTAAAAAGAATCGGTCCGAGCACAGAACCTTGTGGAACTCCATGACTAACTTTGGTTTGCATAGAGGACACATCATGAACATTAACAAACTGAGATCGATCTGATAGATAAGATTTAAACCAACTTAGTGCAGATCCTGTTTTGTTGGACCTTTTCACCATTGGATTTTGTTTGCCTGCCCCCCTTGGATTCCTCATATGAGTAAGCCTTTTGTTTCGCCTTCTGCCTTTTTGTTTAAAATAAATTTTTAACTCAGTCAGCATCTGGGTCCTCAACCATTAGTTTAAACCTAAACCTTGACAAACAGTATGTGTAACAGCATGTGTCGTATGTGTAACAATATGTGTAACAGTATGTGTGGCAGTATGTGTAACAGTACGTGTAACAATATGTGTAACAGTATGTGTGGCAGTATGTGTAACAGCATGTGTCGTATGTGTAACAATATGTGGAGTGTTCTCACCCCGTTGAGGCTGCCCAGGTCTTTGACCAGGTGTTGGTCAGTAGTCGGGTTGTAGTTGATGACGGCGTGCTGCTTGTCGACGCTGCGGGACTGTCAGAACATAGTTTGTTAAACAGGGCCGTAACTCCAGACTCTGGGTCCATCAGCAGTCTGCACGGGCCCCTCCCAACACCCCCCACTGCTGCGTGTGCCTGTAACCTCCTACTCCAACATTATAAGCGTTTATTATCAAAGCGTCTGAAGTTTGATTTTGAACATTTGAACTTTAAATTATTCAAAGAGGATTTTATATTTTCTGTGTTCTGTTTGAAACCAGTTTGGGTCAGAACCTGTGACGTAAACCTCCATGAATCCTGGTTGTCATTTGGCCTAACCCCCCTTAACCCTCTATAACCTTCTTTGACCCTCTATCAGGCTATCTTACTTATTGATTTGAAATTTGCTAACTGTTCTGTTAGCAACAAGCTAGCATCGATCTGCAGCACAGAGCAGCAGCAGGTTTGTGTTGTGACGTTTAATAAAGTTAAGCTGCAGTAAAAACGTGAACCTGCTCTGACAGGAACAGAATCAGATCAGTGATCAGGTGATCGCTCTGATAGGTCACCTGCAGCATGAGCTCGCAGTCCTCTCGACCCACAAAGATCATCTCTCTGGGGAGGCGGTGTCGAGTCCCCGAGCTGCTCACCAGGAACCAGGAGGTCACACTCATCTTCACAGGCCTGCTGGGAAACCCCAGAGCATCCTAGGAAACCAAGGACAGGGAGGGGGGTCAGTACCACAGAAGAAGAAGAAGCTCGATAATATGTAGAAAAAGAAAAGTGAGTGAATGTCTCCAGCAGACGTGTTCATCCTGCAGCAGTGAAACAGGCTGTAATGGCTGCAACATAATCCTTGATGGGTCAAAGGTCGTCCGCTAAAAGTTCTTGTTGTTTCCACTGACAGGCTCAGATTGTTATTCTAAGTGTGTGACAACATGACAGAAAGGATCCCTACAGAGATAGACCTTTTTGTTACAGAGGAAGATGATTGTTTTAACCACACACAGACGTTACATCGCTCTCTGCACACACACCAGACTCCATTGTGGAATAATCTCTGATATTTATGTGTAATAAGACGAAACAAGTTGTCTTATCACTGCAGTACTGCAGCACCACTGTGTACTCACAGAGAGCACGTCATTATGTTCCATTTTTAAATACAGTCTTCCACCTGTTAGTTATCACATCACGTGACACAACCGGAAGTGTCCTCAGAGCAGGTCAACCTGTTCATCTCTATGACATCATCACCATCATCATCTTCATCGCGGTCATGGTTCAGACCAGCTCAACGCGGCCACACCCGAGATAACACACATACACACACGCCTATGCACGCGCACCCACACACGCGCACACACAGCTTGGATGTTGGATGGACCGGAGAGGCTCGTCAAAAACATCCCCCCGGGCCTCAGCGCTCCATCCGCGGCTGCAGGCCGGACAAGGAGCCGGTACCGGAGACAGACAGACAAACAGGCAGACAGACAGGCAGACAGACAGAGAGGAGGATAGACAGGAGGACAGGCTGACAGATAACGGGATAGATAGACAGGAGGACAGACAAACAGGTCTCTCCCCTCCTCCACGCCCTTCCTCCTCCTCCTCCTCCTCCTCCTCCTCCTCCTCCTCCTGCTCTTACCTCCGCGCCAGATGCCGCCGCTCCTCCTCTCCGATTGACGCCGGGACAGACACGCTGTGAGGCGGGCAGGGCATGAGAGGCGTCCCGGACCGGAGCCGGTTCAGGATCAGAGACCGACAAAAACCGGAGCGACGCGCAGTGATGCTGCTGTTATGGCATCTGTGTCTCCTCCTGACGCACCAGCTGCCACCCGCTGCGTCAACACGCACCGCGGCACAGGAAGCGACACCGACAGGCCTTCAGAATAAAAGCCCCAACCTGAGCTCAGTTAGGATTAACAGGTTAAAGGCAACAAATGTGAAGAGTGAACGAGGCTGATATTAATATTTTATATTAATAATATAATATATATAAAATTTACACCACAAATATCACACCGAGCGTTATACTGCGCCATGTTAACCTTTGTGTGAAGGAATCTTACGTGAATCTAATCAACACAGGGCAGAGGAGCATCCGTGTGTGTGTGTGTGTGTGTGTGTGAAAAAGGAGCTAACAACACAATCGCACACGAGGTAGTCAAACGGCTTCAAACGCTACTGTTTGCTGTGCTCTTATTGTGAAGGCAGGCTGGTTTCCGGGCTGAGTGTTTGACGGCTCTTCAGCTGATGAACCTGCGCACACACACACACACACACAATCACCAATATATTCATCAATACGATCATTATTATAGATATTCACTCTGTTGTTTATTATTATTCTTTTTTTATATTTTCAGGTGGAGTCACGTGATCTGACGGTCTGATGCCTCGTGAGTGTTTGGGATGACGTCACCTAAGAGCCAAAACATAAAATCTGTGACAATAACAAAATATTTTTTATTTCATTATTATTATTATAATAAACCAACAGTACAGCTACTGTACACGAGAGCACCAGCTGTGACAAAGAGAGCAATGATATATAATCATATATAAACACATACTGTATATGTAGGCCTATACATATGTATGTATAGGTATATATATTGAGTATACTCTGTGTCAGTGTAGAGTCTTTGTCATCTCTGATGATGAGCTTCGTGTTCTACAGACTAAAGGGAGGGAGGGGGGGTACTCAGTGAGCCGGGTCACTTCTGCAGAACATATAGATATGTAGTTCATCATTAGCGTCCTTACAGGTGACTGAAACACACTGTCACATGGTGATAGTAATGACATCATGTCTGTTTCCTGTGCAGAGATGAAAATAAATGAACTTTAATTTCACCTTGAGGTACGACCAAGCAGTCAGGTGTCTCTGTGTCTTTGGTGAGCTGCAGGGATCTCTGTGCAGAGGCCCAGAATGTAAGCACCTGTTCGTCTGTGTCAGCCTCGTTTCATCGTTTCTCAGGCATGCTGTCACTCCTCAGCCTGTTAGAGAATGACGCGTGAACCTGTAGGAGCCAGGGTGTCAGAGGTCAAGATCTCTGTGTAAGAGCTGTATGTTTATAGCTCTTCATGTAGCGCAGGGCTCCATCATAAATGGATATAGAGAACAAATGGAACAGACTCAGGTTCCAGCTGTTTCAAACACACTGTACAGATGTTTCCTCAGCTGTGGGACTGATCGAGTTATGACCTGATCGAGGTACGACCTGATCGAGGTACGACCTGATCGAGGTACGATCGAGTTGTGACCTGATCGAGGTACGACCTGATCAATGTACGACCTGATCGAGGTACGACCTGATCGAGGTACGACCTGATCAATGTACGACCTGATCGAGGTACGACCTGATCAATGTACGACCTGATCGAGGTACGATCGAGTTATGACCTGATCGAGGTACGAGGTGATCGAGGTCTGAAACTACATATCACTTTATGACTATATTATTAATCATTATTATATAATCATAAATAAATGAATATAATTATCTTATTACATTATATCATTATGAATATACAGTATGAATATACAGTATGTATATATATATGTATATATATTATAATGTATTATCGGTAATGGATTATTGATAAAGATTACAAACCGTCTTCTCACAGTTTTATTGGGTGATCAATGGTTCAAAGGACAGACGATCCGTTTACAGAGACTGATGGAGGCGTGTTGATGATCAATAATCAGCTGCTCCAGAGAATTCATACAGACATCATCAAAAACACAGGAAGTGAAGAAACCTGTCACAATAAGATCAGCTGACAGTAACTGTCCAATGACAGCTGTCAGAGTGACTCTAACAGCAACACTTCTGTCTGTGTAAATATATTTAGTCCTGTTGCCATGGAGACGAGTCCTCCTCGGGTCACCTGAAAACACAGAAGAAGTCACAGAGGGAAAGAGGAGAACCTGATTTTAAACATCTATGGCAGCCTCTCTGTCGGTCAGTGCGCCCTGAACTCAGGCTCTCAGGCTGCTGCAGCTGGAATCAGACAGATTGGCTGCCTGAGTCAGTGACAGTGAAATAAAAGTCTTGTAATTGACAGCTTAGAATATGCTGTTTTTAGCATGCTAGCTTTTAGCAGCATCACACCTGTAGTCCTCAGCAGATTTGAGCCTGACAGGCTGAACTCAGGGTGAACCTGCAGCTGTGACAGATAAGTGAGGGTGTGGACTCACCTCAGTGTAGCACACACCCTCTCTTGGTTTTCTGTTTGGATCCCCCTGCAGGTCAAACGCACACTCTGATTGGGTGGTACATCATCAACAGGGCCCTCCACAGTGTGCTTTTATTGTGAAAGTCTACTGAACACATTTACACAGTTAGCATCACAGTCTCAGTAAATTAAGATCGACCTTGCCATCCAAGCTAGCACTAGCATATGCTGATAACTTAGCGTTTGCTAACCCCTCGCTCACTTGAGACCGAGATGGCGACACCAAAATGTCAAACTTGAGGCTACTAAAGCGTAGTGCAGAAACCAGTGGCCCCGCCCCCTTCTTATGTACAGTCTGTTATTTTCAGACCAGAGGGACTAAAATAAATCTGTGACATGTCTGATCAGCTGGACCTGGCTCTGACTGGTGTCTGTGCTGTCTGTTCCTGGCCTGGCTCAGGTCAGACCTACCTGCTGGACCAGGATCTGGATCACCGCGGGGCTTGGTTGTTCTCACTTCGAACGATGTGATCTCTTCAAACTCAGAATCCTCGTTTTCTCTGTTTGAATCTGTGTTTTCTCTGGACTCCTCTTGTCTGAGCTGGACCTCCTCTTCTCCTGCAGGACCTCCATCTTTGGCCTGGAGGTCAGGACCAGAGTCCTCCTCCCGGACTCTGGCCTGGCTCTGGCCTCCCTCGCTGCCAGCAGGAGATATTGGTCTTATTTCAGCTGGTGGATCTGAGGGGGTCTGGACTGCCTCTTGTGGTTCTGCAGGCTTCTCTGATTGGCTGAAGACCAACAAATCAGGCTCGTCCACAGCCAATGACCTCTGTATGACCCCTGGGTGATCTGATGAGGACAACAAACACGGAGTCACAAAGATTTACTCTCAGGCTAATCTAAGTCTGAAATCTAGGACAAGTGGTCCACAGTCCTCACCGTGGACCCTGCTGCCCCTCCCAGCTCGTGGTCCGGCCGTCTTCAGGTTGTAGCCCTTCCTGATCTCAGCCAGCAGGTTGTCGATGATGCAGCCTTGGTCCTGGTTGGACGGGTCCGTCCTGACTGGAGGAGGGAGACGACTTTAACATTCAGCAGCCAGCTGTGCAGGATTTACACTCTTCATGATATTCTGGTCTGAAACATTTCAGCTCCTGTCTCTTTAAGCCCCGCCTGCCTCCTTCTGATTGGCTGGATTTCAGGAAGTCTCTTGGTTCTCAAAGAACACTATAAACATATTTTCTTAAAGCTGAAACATTAAGAATCCATCCATCAGTGGAGGACCAGGGACTCAGTAAGGAAAACATGATGAAGTGTGTGTGAGCTATTATGACGGTTTGTGGGGGGGGCAGGATAGTCGCATTGCCGGTATTTAACTGTTAACGCGCCTCACGGACCGAGTGAAGAGGGGGAGCTTAGCAGCACCATGTCCCGTTGCTCTGCTCGGGGGATGTTGTGGGTGTTCATGTTTGTTCTTTGCACTCAGTTTATTTGAGTTGGCCTGCTGATGTTTGTTTCTGCTTTTATAGAATTGCTTTGTGAAAGTTGATGCCTTGATGAGAGAACTGCAGTTACAGCCACATTATATTCACAAGTTTGAGGGTGATGACAGACAGGTACATCAATATGATATCGTGGAACATAAATGAATGTGACAGCTGGGACAGGCTCCAGCGACCCTGAACAGGATAAGCGGTATAGATAATGGACGGATGGATGTGGGAACCAAATTAGAAGGAGGAAGATCCAAACATATTTAGAATACAGACTTCATTCATTCAGGAGTCACAGACATCAGGGAATGAGGAAGCAGTGAAACTTAAGAAAGGCTGGATTGGTAAAGTCTTTCATAGCTGTTACTCACACAAAAGAAATAGGGCGATGATTCTCATGCTGAAACAACACAAGGACAAGGAAGGTCGATTTATTTGTATTGAAGCATTGATTAATGGAATCAGAACGGAGATGCACACCCAGGGACAGAGCTGCAATCCAAATGTGAGCAGAAGACTTTGTGGATATTTGGAGGTTAGTGAGTCGACATGAGAGGGAGTACAAACACACTGCTAAATTCAGCTGTAAACTGCAACATAGGTGCAATCGCTCACAGTGACCATGGCACAGTAGAGCTACACAGACCAGGTAAACAGAGGCTGTTGGAGGCTCAAGACCATGCTTCTGCAAAGTGACTCTTTAAGCAACACATTAGCAGAGGAGCTTAAATCCTTTTTCAACATTAATATTGGCTCCACAGGAAAAACGGCTTCAGTCTGGGAAACATCTAAGGCACATATACGACGTAAAGTCATCGCCCACGCGTCAAGAGATACGCAACATGGAGAAAGATTTAGCACAACACTATTCTGACAATTCATATCAAACTATATGTAAGCTGAAGTATCAGCTCCATGACATAGATAACTAAAGAGTTGAGTCTGCCTTATGTAGACTTCAAACCACATTCTATGACAACAGGATTACTCTATCAACATCACGATGACAACGAAGGATAATGAGGTGGTGACTTCATCAAAAGTAAGTCTTCTTGGTGCAGACTGTAAGATATTAACAAAAACCCTGGCGGTCCTACCAGACATTATAAATGGTGATCAAGTAGGCTTTATTAAACGCAGGTCCTCAGCTCATAACATGCGAAGACTTACGCACCTCCTTTATATGAATCGCTCTAGTCCGGTACCGGTGGCGGCCTTGGACCGGGTGGAGTGGAGGTTCCTGATGTGCCTGGCTTCTGTAAATGGGTGAGAGTACTTTATTCCAACCCGAGGGCAGCTGTTCTTCCAAATGGGCTGGTCTCAGATTTTTCCCCCTTTCTAGGGGAACTAGGCAGCTGTGCCCTTTGCCCATTGCTGTTCACTATATTTTTGGAACCACGGACATAGCAGTTAGAACTGATGTAAGAATTCAAGGAGTGCGTGCAGGTGGTGGGGAGCACAAAATGCTTCTGTACGCTGACGATATCCTGGCAGTGATTTCGGACCCTGCCAGCTCCTTACCTGTGTTACTTGAGTGCACTGAAGCATACACACATGCATACCGCGTTCATGCAGAGAGCTGTATCAGTGTGCAGTGAGCTCCATGCTCACACAGTCACATTAAATATGAACATCCCACACTGTAATCCCACACCTATGGGGCTAACACCTATTCACAATCGGACCCAAAAATAACCTTAAAGCTCTCAGAAACATGAGACTCACTGAAGGACAATCAAAAAGCCAAGTCATCCTGAATCCCTGCTGAGAGGCAGAACCACAGCAGCCCCCACTCACAAAGAACACACCTGCAGCTGCTCACAGGGTGCCTGACTGACTCACATGACCGGGTACCTGTTGGGGTCAGAGGTCACTGTACATTCAGAGTGACTCACTGATCTTGTTGGTGCCTCCTTTGTGTTTCCTCTCCTCCTCCTGCTGCCTCCTCCTCGCCTCCTGCTGCCTGAAGCTCTCGTTCTCCTGACGAAAACATCATCAAGGACAAGAAGTGATTACGACTGCATTTAACGCTTCTTTTAACTGTAACGTAACGTATCTGCCCTGTGATTGGCTGCTGACGTATCTGCCCCGTGATTAGCTGCTGACATTGCTGGCCTGTGATTGGCTGCTGACATTGCTGGCCTGTGATTGGCTGCTGACATTGCTGCCCCGTGATTAGCTGCTGACATTGCTGGCCTGTGATTGGCTGCTGACCTGGACGGCCCTGAGGAACAGTCCTCTGAAGGTCTTGATGGTGTTGAGGAGTTCTTCGATGGAGAAGCTGCTGCTGTCCTCACACAGGTAGACGGACAGGTGTGTCCTCCTGTCCTCCACTGAGGACAACAGTTGCTGCAGCAGCTCGCACGCCTGCAGGCTCTCCTGAAACACCACAGAAGAAGAACACTGCTCAGACAGGTAAATACACCTGAGTGTCATTGTGTCTGTTAATAGTTCTCAGGTTGTGAACACTCGAAGAGGTGAGTGCCTCTCAGGGGGCGGAGTCTGTTCCTCTTCACCTGTATGGTTGTCAGGTACTGCTCCATCAGGTCCTCCGAAGAACAGGAAACTCTCCGCTCTGAGTTTTTCAGCTGCTTGATCAGAGTGTTGTTTTCACACTGAAGAGACTCCAGATTCAACCTGCACACACAGACACAGACACAGACACACACACACACACACACACACACACACACACACACACACACACACAAACTGTACGTCTGTGAAATCATTCAGGTATCAGAAAACTCATCAGCATCAACAGCTCCACTGTCTGCAGCTGAATGTTTGAAGTTTTTACCCAGCAGCCTTTGCACAGATCTCCAGGTCATCGGGCAGGTTCAGCAGGTCCGGATGGTTCTGCTCCGCTTCCTGATGATCACACAGACAGCAGCAGGGTTCAGGGGAGGACAGCGTGATATATTACTTTAAAACTCCTGACAGGGTTTATATCATCTGTGAACCAGTGAAACCAATATAACCAGTGTAACCAGTGTAACCAGTGTAACCACTGTAACCAATATAACCAGTGTAACCACTGTAACCAGTATAACCAGTGTAACCAGTGTAACCAGTGTAACCAGTATAACCTGTGTAACTAGAGTAATCAGTATAACCAGTGTAACCAGTGTAACCAGTATAACCAGTTTAACCAACGTAACCAGTATAACCAGTGTAACCAGTGTAACCACTGTAACCAATATAACCTGTGTAACCAGTGTAACCAGTGTAACCACTATAACCAATATTACCAGTGTAACCAGTGTAACCTCTGTAACCAGTATAACCACTGTAACCAGTATAACCTGTGTAACTAGTGTAATCAGTATAACCAGTGTAACCAGTGTAACCAGTGTAACCACTGTAACCAGTATAACCAGTATAACCAGTATAACCAGTGTAATCAGTATAACCAGTGTAACCAGTATAACCAGTATAACCAGTGTAACCACTGTAACCAATATAACCTGTGTAACCACTGTAACCAATATAACCACTGTAACCACTGTAATGTGTATAACCAGTGTGACCACTGTAACCTGTATAACCACTGTAACCAGTATAACCAGTGTAACCAGTGTAACCAGTATAACCAGTGTGACCACTGTAACCTGTATAACCACTGTAACCAGTATAACCAGTATAACCAGTGTAACCAGTATAACCAGTGTAAGCACTGTAACCAGTGTAACCAGTATAACCAGTGTAACCACTATAACCACTATAACCAATATTACCAGTGTAACCAGTGTAACCTCTGTAACCAGTATAACCACTGTAACCAGTTTAACCTGTGTAACTAGTGTAATCAGTATAATCAGTATAACCAGTGTAACCAGTGTTAGCACTGTAACCAGTTCAACCAGTATAACCAGTGTAACCACTATAACCAATGTAACCAGTATAACCAGTGTAACCACCATAACCAATATTACCAGTGTAACCAGTGTAACCACTGTAACCAGTATAACCTGTGTAACTAGTGTAATCAGTATAATCAGTATAACCAGTGTAACCACTGTAACCAGTATAATCAGTATAACCACTGTAACCAGTATAACCTGTGTAACTAGTGTAATCAGTATAACCAGTGTAACCAGTGTAACCACTATAACCAGTATAACCAGTGGAACCAGTGGAACCACTATAAACAGTATAACCACTGTAACCAGTATAACCTGTGTAACTAGTGTAATCAGTATAAACAGTGTAACCACTATAACCAGTATAACCAGTGGAACCAGTGGAACCACTATAACCAGTATAACCAGTGTAATCATTATAACCAGTGTAACCAGTTTGGTGTTACCTGCAGGATGTGGTGCAGCAGTGTGATTCTGGACTTGTTGGCTTTGGTTTCGGTCAGTTTGAGCAGCGTGCTGATCTTAAAGCCCTCCGCGTTCCCTGTGTGAGTCCCCTGAAAAAGATGACATCACAGGCAACATGTGACCTCAGAAAGGAATGAGACAGAGATCTCAGTGGCTGTGTTCAAAATGCCTACATACATACATACTACATACTATATACTGCATACTATATACTACATGCTATATACTGCATACTATATACTACATGCTATATACTGCATACTATATACTACATACTATATACTATGTACTATATGCTACATACCATATACTACATACATACATACTACATACTACATACTATATACTATATGACATACTATATACTACATACATACATACATACATACTATATACTATATACTATATACTATATACTACATACTATATGACATACTATATACTACATACATACATACATACATACTATATACTATATACTACATACTATATACTGCATACTGTGTTCGGCGGTAGTCTGTAGTATGGAGGAGCTTTTCATATCCATCTTGCAGTATGCTACGCCAGGCGGAAGTAAACAATGACTGCCGCTTCTTTAGCTTTAGCGCCCCTTCTGCTGGAATGCTGCTGCTGTCCGTCAGTATGTAGTAGTTTGCAGTGTGCCAAAAATACCCGAATGTCGTACTGATTTTCTCCGAATCAGTTCGACATTCGGGTATTTTCGGGTATTATTTTTGGCATTCTGCACATTTAGCTTTTGTCTGCATACTACAGACTACATGTAGGCCACATCAGAACGTACTGCTAGTGTGGTATGGCATTTCGAACACAGCACCTGTGCGGGGTTTAATCATTAAGGTTCGTGTTGGAATGAGCGATAACTGGGAAGAGGGAGAGGAGTCATTTACCTCAGGATATCATACAGTATATTGATTACTAAGTGCAACGATCTATCTATACTGATTGATGTATGATGCAACGATTAATCATCCAGTATCACCAATACAAAGCACAAACTTTGATCCATGTCGTCATCTTTAAGACACGCCTTTATTTTGAAGATCCCACTGCACGTCTGTGTCATCCTTCCCCTCTAAGTGTGCTTTCCCAGCCTCAGATAATGACGATCAGAGAAAGACAACAAATCATTCAGGACTGATTCCTTCGTTCATCAAACCAACAGTCTAAAACTCTTTAGTGTCAGAATGAAGAGGAGAGCAGAAGATCATCATTGAAGACTCTGGAACCAGAAAAGGTTGGATATTTCTCAATTAATTAAAGGATTGACTGACTATCAGAAGAGATGGTAATTCACTTTCCTTTGATCTGCACAGTGATTCTTTGTCTGTGAACGTTCTGACCTCTGTGGGTCATCAGTATGCTAACAATGTTAGCATTACTGGCTACAAATATAAGCCTCTGTGTATCATCAGTATGCTAACAATATTCGCATTATTAGCTAGAAATATAAGCCTCTGTGTATCATCAGTAGGCTAATAATATTCGCATTATTAGCTAGAAATATAAGCCTCTGTGTATCATCAGTATGCTAATAATATTCGCATTATTAGCTAGAAATA
>NW_027211615.1:30657500-30692500 GCF_022749685.1 Semicossyphus pulcher | reverse complement strand
AGAGACTGACTGAGTGACTGAGAGACTGACTGACTGAGTGACTGAGTGACTGACTGACTGAGTGACTGAGTGACTGAGTGACTGAGTGAGTGAGTGACTGACTGACTGAGTGACCGACTGAGTGACTGAGAGACTGACTGACTGAGTGACTGAGTGACTGAGTGACTGAGTGAGTGTCTGACTGACTGACTGAGTGAGTGACTGAGTGAGTGACTGAGTGAGTGAGTGACTGAGTGAGTGAGTGACTGAGTGACTGACTGAGTGAGTGAGTGACTGAGTGACTGAGAGACTGACTGACTGAGTGACTGAGAGACTGACTGACTGAGTGACTGAGTGACTGAGTGACTGAGTGACTGAGTGAGTGACTGAGTGACTGACTGAGTGACTGAGTGACTGACTGAGTGAGTGAGTGACTGAGTGACTGAGAGACTGACTGACTGAGTGACTGAGAGACTGACTGACTGAGTGACTGACTGACTGAGTGACTGAGTGACTGAGTGACTGAGACAGTGAGTGACTGAGTGAGTGAGTGAGTGACTGAGTGACTGAGTGACTGACTGAGTGAGTGAGTGACTGAGTGAGTGAGTGACTGACTGAGTGACTGAGTGAGTGAGTGACTGAATGAGTGAGTGACTGACTGAGTGACTGAGTGACTGAGTGACTGACTGAGTGAGTGAGTGACTGAGTGAGTGAGTGACTGACTGAGTGACTGACTGAGTGAGTGAGTGACTGAGTGAGTGACTGAGTGAGTGAGTGAGTGAGTGACTGAGTGCCTGACTGAGTGACTGAGTGACTGACTGAGTGAGTGAGTGACTGAGTGAGTGAGTGACTGACTGAGTGCGTGAGTGAGTGACTGAGTGACTGACTGACTGAGTGAGTGAGTGACTGAGTGAGTGACTGAGTGAGTGACTGAGTGAGTGAGTGACTGACTGAGTGAGTGAGTGAGTGACTGAGTGACTGACTGACTGAGTGACTGACTGAGTGAGTGAGTGACTGAGTGAGTGACTGCGTGAGTGACTGAGTGACTGACTGACTGAGTGACTGACTGACTGAGTGAGTGACTGAGTGAGTGACTGAGTGAGTGAGTGAGTGACTTGACCGAGTGACTGAGTGACTGAGAGACTGAATGACTGAGTGACTGAGTGACTGAGAGACTGAGAGACTGAGTGACTGAGTGACTGACTGACTGACTGACTGACTGAGTGAGTGACTGAGTGACTGAGTGAGTGACTGACTGCCTGAGTGACTGACTGCCTGAGTGACTGACTGACTGAGTGAGTGAGTGAGTGACTGAGTGAGTGACTGAGTGAGTGAGTGACTGACTGAGTGACTGAGTGACTGAGAGACTGACTGACTGAGTGACTGAGTGAGTGACTTGACTGAGTGACTGAGTGACTGAGAGACTGAATGACTGAGTGACTGAGTGACTGACTGACTGACTGACTGAGTGAGTGAGTGACTGAGTGACTGAATGAGTGAGTGACTGAGTGCCTGACTGAGTGACTGAGTGACTGACTGAGTGAGTGAGTGAGTGACTGACTGAGTGAGTGAGTGAGTGACTGAGTGACTGACTGAGTGAGTGAGTGACTGAGTGAGTGACTGAGTGAGTGAGTGAGTGAGTGAGTGACTGAGTGACTGAGAGACTGACTGACTGAGTGACTGAGTGAGTGACTTGACTGAGTGACTGAGTGACTGACTGACTGACTGAGTGAGTGAGTGAGTGACTGAGTGAGTGACTGAGTGACTGAGTGACTGAGTGAGTGACTGAGTGAGTGAGTGACTGAGTGACTGACTGAGTGACTGAGTGAGTGACTGAGTGACTGAGTGAGTGAGTGAGTGAGTGACTGACTGAGTGACTGAGTGACTGAGTGACTGAGAGACTGACTGAGTGACTGAGAGACTGAGTGAGTGAGTGAGTGAGTGAGTGACTGAGTGAGTGAGTGAGTGAGTGAGTGAGTGAGTGAGTGAGTGAGTGAGTGACTTAGAGACTGACTGAGTGACTGAGAGACTGAGTGAGTGAGTGAGTGAGTGAGTGAGTGAGTGAGTGACTGAGTGAGTGACTGAGAGACTGAGTGACTGAGTGAGTGAGTGAGTGAGTGAGTGACTTAGAGACTGACTGAGTGACTGAGAGACTGAGTGAGTGAGTGAGTGAGTGAGTGAGTGACTGAGAGACTGAGTGACTGAGTGAGTGAGTGAGTGAGTGAGTGAGTGACTGAGTGAGTGACTGAGAGACTGAGTGACTGAGTGAGTGAGTGAGTGAGTGAGTGAGTGAGTGACTGAGTGAGTGAGTGACTGAGTGACTGAGTGAGTGACTGACTGAGTGAGTGAGTGACTGAGAGACTGAGTGAGTGAGTGACTGAGTGAGTGAGTGACTGACTGACTGACTGACTGACTGAGTGAGTGACTGAGAGACTGAGTGAGTGAGTGAGTGACTGAGTGAGTGAGTGAGTGAGTGAGTGAGTGAGTGAGTGAGTGAGTGACTGAGTGAGTGACTGACTGACTGACTGACTGACTGACTGAGTGAGTGAGTGAGTGACTGAGTGAGTGAGTGAGTGAGTGAGTGACTGACTGACTGAGTGAGTGACTGAGTGACTGAGTGACTGACTGAGTGACTGAGTGAGTGAGTGACTGACCGACTGACTGACTAACTGAGAGTGTCAACTAAAGTAAAAAAATAAAATAACCGTCCGGGAAACACTTCAAAATAAAAGCACAGAGTACAAATGAGAGGGGTCAGAATTCCAGATCAGGCTTTTACTTTGAAAATCATACCGGAAGTGTTGACCTACTTTACTCTCCATGCCTGTGACTTAAACTACAGGAAGATTTCCAACTACATTAAATAAAATACCACAAAAGAGCTCTACTTGCAAACTTCATATTAATTACATTTGAATGAATGAGTAAAGAGCATCAGTTAGCTTAGCATTACGACGTACTTCCCTCTCATTAGAAGCTGTATGAATAGTACTTACTGTGAAACTTATTTCTCCACATATGCAGACAAAAGTAAAACAAACGTATCTGTTAGCCTCTAAATCTGTCATGTTGAAAGTTATGCCTGCTTGTAATACTACAGAGACTTCCTGTTTACAGCTGGTTGTTCCTGATTGGACAGCACTTCAGATGTTTCCTAGCAACAGATTTACACAACTCTTTACTAACTTTTAGGGTTCAACCTGTTTTAAGAAACACCAGGTGGAGCTCTTGTCCTACCTGGGGACGCCCAGCAGGTGCAGGTAAAACTGATCCACTGAGGACAACTTGTCCCTGTCTGCCTGGTGACACTTCAGGTTCTCTACCTGTAGAGGTGTGGAAGGACAAGAGATGAACAGGTGGGGTAAAAAACTGCAGCACAGCTGGAACCTTTACAAAACAGGTGAAAGACAGGTACGACAAATAATAATAAGATAAAGTACAGGTCAAACAGGTATGAGAGGTATAAGGTATGTTACAGAAAGATGTAGGACAGGTGTAGAACAGATTGACCAGAGGTGTAGGACAGGTGTGTTAGTGTCACTGTGACCTCTGACCTCATGTTTCTCTGGCAGCAGTTTGATCAGCTGTTTCAGGACCTCCACATCAAACCTGGACCTGTCTCCTCTCCAGATCAGAGACACTAAGTCCACATGAGAACTGCAAGAGAGACAGACAGGAGACAGGTGAGACAGGTGAAGGACCATCAGTGGAGACAGGTGAGACAGAAAAATGACAGGTGCAGAACAGATGAGGAGGTTAAGGCAAGGACAGGTAGGACAAGAGGGACAGCTAGTTAGCTTAGCATTCAAGGGGTAAATTCCGAGCCCACATTACCTGGGACATTAACTGAGTATTTACTCCCGCACTATTGATCATGTGACACTATGATATTGTATGTTAGCTATGAAGTGGTTGCATGCTAACGTTAGCTGTTGTCTTAAAGAAGCTAATAGGTAATTATGCTGTTTTACTTTCAAACAGCCCGACGTCCCTCCACATCTCTACTCTACTGACTTCAGCTGCTCATCAGTCCGGAGACGGAAATGATTTGTCAGATTTATTATCACTATGGTTAAAGCTTTTTTGGCTTCCCAGCCTGAGTGTGACATCATTGGACAATGAAAGAACAGGTCACCATTTGAACTGCTTCAAGAAGATGTTGAGGTTGAGACTCTTCTTGGCGTCGATGAAGGAAATCTGAGGATGAAGTGAAAGACAAAAAGACGATCGATGAGAGGATGTTAGCTGGGCCTTAAACACCAAACTGATCAGGGGGACTGCTGCAGAAAGACCTGCTGTACCTCTTTGGGCTTAGTCGTGGCTTTGGTTCTGGTTCTGGTCTCAGTCGGAGGAAAACTGAAGAGCTGCTCGATGCTGCAGTAATCAGGCTCCACTAAATCTGAGGACACCAACGTCCACAAGGACTGATGAGCTGCAGAGACGGACATGAAGACACTGTGTCTTCAGAGAGTTACCTCAGACATCCAGGTATGAATACCAGAGTCCTAGAGCAGACCCGGACCTGAGCCAGACTTGGACCAGAACCAGTAAACACAGGGAGGACAACAGGAGGTGAAAACGTGTCAGAGGCTCACTGACCTGTCACTGCTCTGGACGGGAGCTTCAGCCAGTTCAGCTTCTTCATACGAAGGGTAGGGCAGGGGGCGGAGCTGTAACCTGACCTGCCCAACCCCTGAGCTGTCTGAGCTACGATGATGTCACCTGGAGGAGGGGGAGAAGCTGGCATACCGGGTAACGGGGGAGGAGGGGGAGGAGCTGGCATACCAGGTAATGGGGGAGGACGGCGGGGAGCTGGCATACCAGGTAAGGGGGGAGGTCCTATACCAGGTAATGGGGGAGGAGGGGGAGGAGCTTTCAAACCCAGTGAAGGGGGAGGATGGGCTGTAACAGAGGGAGGAGCTTGAGAAGGGGCTGCTATTGAGTCGTCCTTGATAAAACACTCTGATTGGCCTAGAGGACTGTCCAGGAGTGGAGTCTGTACCGCCCTGTCGATGGTTTCGATCCTGTGATTGGCTGAGGGAGACTTGTGGGGGAGGAGCCTCTCCAGCAGACTATCTGAAGAATCTAAGTCAGCTACAAACACGCAGGTCCGAAATATCGGAACCAGACACACACACACACACACACACACGCACGCACGCACGCGCACACACACACACACACACACACACACACACACACACACACACCTGATTAGGACACTTCCCCAACATTATGAAGCCTGCCCTCAGACTTCCTGTTCTTACCCTCCAAACCAACCAGGAAGAACAAAGAAAGACGTCTTTTTATCTTGTTTATTGAAGAGAGAGTCATAGACCAAATATTGATGCATAATTGATTTAAAACCACTCACAAACCACCGACAGACCACGTGTAAACAATGATACCCAGTAACTGTTGAAGCGGCATTGGATCCTTTGTTTTAATGTGCAACTTATTCAACCTTATTCAGTAAAACCAGTCCCCACCAAGCCATTAGACTGAGCCTGGTCCACCTTGGTTCTGAGATCGTTCCACACTGTGGACCTGCCCTCTGGTGAAGATGAGATGTAGATAAAGAGTGATGACTTACAGTCCTGGGACAGCAGGCTGGCTCTGTCAGCAAGCAGCTCCAGAGTGGACCACACCTCTGCTCTGTCCGGGTCCACCAACAGCAACGCCTGAAGGATGGACAGCAGCTGCATCGAGGACGGACTGCTGGACACCTGGAGGGGGCGGGTGGAGGTGCTTTTAGATGGAGGTGTTTCAAGTGGAGGTGTTTTAGATGAAGGTGTTTTTTTTTAGTGGAGGTGCTTCAGGTGGAGATGTTTTTTTTAGGTGGAGGTGTTTTAGGTGGAGGTGTTTTAGATGGAAGTGTTTTAGGTGGAGGTGTTTTAGGTGGAGGTGTTTTAGATGGAGGTGTTTTAGGTGGAGGTGTTTTAGGTGGAGGTGTTTTAAATGGAGCTGTTTTAGGTGGAGGTGTTTTAGATGGAGGTGTTTTAGGTGGAGGTGTTTTAGGTGGAGGTGTTTTAAATGGAGGTGTTTTAGGTGGAGGTGTTTTAGGTGAAGGTGTTTTAAATGGAGCTGTTTTAGGTGGAGGTGTTTTAAATGGAGGTGTTTTAGGTGGAGGTGTTTTAAATGGAGGTGTTTTAGGTGGAGGTGTTTTAGGTGGAGGTGTTTTAGATGGAGCTGTTTTAGGTGAAGGTGTTTTAAATGGAGGTGTTTTAGATGGAGGTGTTTTAAATGGAGGTGTTTTAGGTGGAGGTGTTTTAGGTGGAGGTGTTTTAGATGGAGCTGTTTTAGGTGAAGGTGTTTTAAATGGAGGTGTTTTAAATGGAGGTGTTTTAGGTGGAGGTGTTTTAGGTGAAGGTGTTTTAAATGGAGCTGTTTTAGGTGGAGGTGTTTTAGATGGAGGTGTTTTAGGTGGAGGTGTTTTAAATGGAGGTGTTTTAGGTGGAGGTGTTTTAGGTGAAGGTGTTTTAGGTGAAGGTGTTTTAAATGGAGCTGTTTTAGGTGGAGGTGTTTTAGATGGAGGTGTTTTAGGTGGAGGTGTTTTAGGTGGAGGTGTTTTAAATGGAGCTGTTTTAGGTGGAGGTGTTTTAGATGGAGGTGTTTTAGGTGGAGGTGTTTTAGGTGGAGGTGTTTTAAATGGAGGTGTTTTAGGTGGAGGTGTTTTAGGTGAAGGTGTTTTAAATGGAGCTGTTTTAGGTGGAGGTGTTTTAAATGGAGGTGTTTTAGGTGGAGGTGTTTTAAATGGAGGTGTTTTAGGTGGAGGTGTTTTAGGTGGAGGTGTTTTAGATGGAGCTGTTTTAGGTGGAGGTGTTTTAGATGGAGGTGTTTTAGGTGGAGGTGTTTTAGGTGGAGGTGTTTTAAATGGAGGTGTTTTAGGTGGAGGTGTTTTAGGTGAAGGTGTTTTAAATGGAGCTGTTTTAGGTGGAGGTGTTTTAAATGGAGGTGTTTTAAATGGAGGTGTTTTAGGTGGAGGTGTTTTAGGTGAAGGTGTTTTAAATGGAGCTGTTTTAGGTGGAGGTGTTTTAGATGGAGGTGTTTTAGGTGGAGGTGTTTTAGGTGGAGGTGTTTTAAATGGAGGTGTTTTAGGTGGAGGTGTTTTAGGTGAAGGTGTTTTAAATGGAGCTGTTTTAGGTGGAGGTGTTTTAAATGGAGGTGTTTTAGGTGGAGGTGTTTTAAATGGAGGTGTTTTAGGTGGAGGTGTTTTAGGTGGAGGTGTTTTAGATGGAGCTGTTTTAGGTGAAGGTGTTTTAAATGGAGGTGTTTTAGATGGAGGTGTTTTAAATGGAGGTGTTTTAGGTGGAGGTGTTTTAGGTGGAGGTGTTTTAGATGGAGCTGTTTTAGGTGAAGGTGTTTTAAATGGAGGTGTTTTAAATGGAGGTGTTTTAGGTGGAGGTGTTTTAGGTGGAGGTGTTTTAGATGGAGCTGTTTTAGGTGGAGCTGTTTTTTTTAGGTGGAGGTGTTTTAGATGGAGGTGTTTTAGATGGAGGTGTTTTAGGTGGAGGTGTTTTAAATGGAGGTGTTTTAGATGGAGGTGTTTTAGATGGAGGTGTTTTAGGAGGAGGTGTTTTAAATTGAGCTGTTTTAGGTGGAGGTGTTTTAAATGGAGGTGTTTTAGGTGGAGGTGTTTTAAATGGAGGTGTTTTAGGTGGAGGTGTTTTAGGTGGAGGTGTTTTAGATGGAGCTGTTTTAGGTGAAGGTGTTTTAAATGGAGGTGTTTTAGATGGAGGTGTTTTAAATGGAGGTGTTTTAGGTGGAGGTGTTTTAGGTGGAGGTGTTTTAGATGGAGCTGTTTTAGGTGAAGGTGTTTTAAATGGAGGTGTTTTAGGTGGAGGTGTTTTAGGTGGAGGTGTTTTAGATGGAGCTGTTTTAGGTGGAGATGTTTTTTTTAGGTGGAGGTGTTTTAGGTGGTGTTTTAGATGGAGGTGTTTTAGGTGGAGGTGTTTTAAATGGAGGTGTTTTAGGTGGAGGTGTTTTAAATGGTGTTTTAGATGGAGGTGTTTTAGGAGGAGGTGTTTTAGATGGAGGTGTTTTAGGTGGAGGTCTTTGGTTGTGTTACCTTGGTGAAGAGCGAGCTGAACACCTGCTGGTGGCTGCTCATGTCGATGCCTCCATACAGTCGCTCCATCTCGTCCTCATCCTCCGTCAGTGAGTCCTCGAACGCATCACACTGGATGTTCAGGTCCTGGTCCTGCGTCTCCCTGAGGACAGAGACACACTAACTGTCCCACATGTTGGGCACTGAGTATTTAGTCACTGGCCCAGACGTACGTACGTAAGTGGGTCAACATGGTCTGACCTGGGTTCATAGGTGTAAAGGTTTCATGCTGTATTTTTACTTCCTCTTGTTTCGTTTGTGTTAAGATGGAATTCATGAAACTGAAAAAATTTAATGACCGGTACCCAAACTATTCTCAGCTCTGAAAGTCCTTCAGAGCATGAAATGTGTTTAAACTTGTCCGGTCAGAACCCCAGCTGTCTGTATTCACTGACGGTCACTGGTCTCAGGCTGTCAGCCGTCCTTTTCTCTGCACTCTGGATTATATATCTAAATAAATCTTTACCTCAGTCGGTGAAGCTGGTCCAGCAGCTGCAGTCCTGTAACGATATGCATTTGACTTTTTAAACAGAGGATTTTGTTATCACTCATCATGAGTCCAAAGGCTGAACATTATGAGTGTTTTACTATCTGTGATGTCAGTGATGTATTGATGATCTGTACCGATGAACTCCCGACGCACTCGGTCCCTCCTCCTCAGGTCTTCTTGTCCCAAAACGAGCACGTTGACGATGGTCATCAGCGCCACCATGTACGGGACGTTGTCAGTGCTCTGAAGCTCGTTCAAGATCACACTGAAGCGATACTGCTGCTTCTTCAGACTCTGAACACAAACACAGGACGTTCAAACACTCTGAGGTGTTTTACATTCACCTAAACACCTGAACATCCACGTTTAACCTGTATCTTCACTCTGAGGGTCAGAAAAACAGGTGGAACTGAAACACACGTTCTTAGATGGATTAAACTAGGACGAGGTGGAGGTCAGAAACAGTCCGACTTCTGTTGTGACCTGTTTTAATCACACGAGGACAGGTGTAAGGACAGGTGAAAGACAAGAGTAAGAAAGTTGTGAGGACAGGTGTAAGGACAGGTGAAAGACAAGAGTAAGAAAGTTGTGAGGGCAGGTGTAAGGACAGGTGAAAGACAAGAGTAAGAAAGTTGTGAGGACAGGTGTAAGGACAGGTGAAAGACAAGAGTAAGAAAGTTGTGAGGGCAGGTGTAAGACAGGTGTAAGAAAGGTGTAAGGACAAGTGTATGACAGGTGTAAGGACAGGTGTCAGACAGGTGTAAGAAAGGTGTAAGGACAGGTGTAAGACAGGTGTAAGGTGTAAGACAGGTGTAAGGACAGGTGTAAGACAGGTGTCAGGACAGGTGTCAGACAGGTGTAAGAAAGGTGTAAGGACAGGTGTAAGGACAGGTGTCAGACAGGTGTAAGAAAGGTGTAAGTACAGGTGTCAGACAAGTGTAAGGACAGGTGTAAGGACAAGTGTAAGACAGGTGTAAAGACATGTGTCAGACAGGTGTAGGGACAGGTGTAAGGACAGGCGTAAGAAAGGTGTAAGGACAGTTATAAGGACAGGTATAAGGACAGGTGTAAGGACAGGTGTAAGGATAGGTGTAAGAAAGGTGTCAGACAGGTGTAAGACGGGTATGAGGACAGGTGTAAGACAGGTGTAAGGACAGGTAAAAGACTGAAAGACAGGTGTAAGGACAGGTGTAAGAAAGGTGTAAGGACAAGTGTATGACAGGTGTAAGGACAGGTGTCAGACAGGTGTAAGAAAGGTGTAAGGACAAGTGTATGACAGGTTTAAGGACAGGTGTCAGACAGGTGTATGAAAGGTGTAAGTACAGGTGTCAGACAGATGTAAGGACAGGTGTAAGACAGGTGTAAGGACAGGTGAAAGACAGGTGTAAGGACAGGTGTAAGACAGGTGTAAGGACAGGTAAAAGACTGAAAGACAGGTGTAAGGACAGGTGTAAGAAAGGTGTAAGGACAAGTGTATGACAGGTGTAAGGACAGGTGTCAGACAGGTGTATGAAAGGTGTAAGTACAGGTGTCAGACAGATGTAAGGACAGGTGTAAGACAGGTGTAAGGACAGGTGAAAGACAGGTGTAAGGACAGGTGTAAGACAGGTGTAAGGACAGGTAAAAGACTGAAAGACAGGTGTAAGGACAGGTGTAAGAAAGGTGTAAGGACAAGTGTACGACAGGTGTAAGGACAGGTGTCAGAAAGGTGTAAGGACAGGTGTAAGACAGGTGTAAGGACAGGTGAAAGACAGGTGTAAGAAAGGTGTAAGACAGGTGTAAGGACAGGTAAAAGACTGAAAGACAGGTGTAAGGACAGGTGTCAGACAGGTGTAAGAAAGGTGTAAGGACAGGTGTAAGGACAGGTGTCAGACAGGGGTAAGAAAGGGGTAAGTACAGGTGTCAGACAAGTGTAAGGACAGGTGTAAGGACAAGTGTAAGACAGGTGTAAAGACAGGTGTAAGGACTGGTGTAAGACAGGTGTAAAGACAGGTGTGAAGACAGGTGTAAGGACAGGCGTAAGAAAGGTGTAAGGACAGTTATAAGTACAGGTATAAGGACAGGTGTAAGGACAGGTGTAAGGATAGGTGTAAGAAAGGTGTCAGACAGGTGTAAGACGGGTATGAGGGCAGGTGTAAGGACAGGTGTAAGACAGGTGTAAGGATAGGTGTAAGAAAGGTGTCAGACAGGTGTAAGACGGGTATGAGGGCAGGTGTAAGGACAGGTGTAAGACAGGTGTAAGAAAGGTGTCAGACAGGTGTAAGACGGGTATGAGGGCAGGTGTAAGGACAGGTGTAAGAAAGGTGTCAGACAGGTGTATGAAAGGTGTAAGTAGAGGTGTCAGACAGGTGTAAGAAAGGTGTAAGTACAGGTGTCAGACAGGTGTAAGAAAGGTGTAAGACAGGTGTCAGACAGGTGTAAGACGGGTATGAGGGCAGGTGTAAGGACAGGTGTAAGAAAGGTGTCAGACAGGTGTATGAAAGGTGTAAGTACAGTTGTCAGACAGGTGTAAGAAAGGTGTAAGGACAGGTGTAAGACAGGTGTAAGGACAGGTATGAGGGCAGGTGTAAGGACAGGTGTAAGAAAGGTGTCAGACAGGTGTATGAAAGGTGTAAGTACAGTTGTCAGACAGGTGTAAGAAAGGTGTAAGGACAGGTGTAAGACAGGTGTAAGGATAGGTGAAAGACAGGTGTAAGGACAGGTGTAAGACAGGTGTAAGGACAGGTGTCAGACAGGTGTAAGAAAGGTGTAAGAAAGGTGTAAGGACAAGTGTACGACAGATGTAAGGACAGGTGTCAGACAGGTGTAAGAAAGGTGTAAGGACAGGTGTAAGACAGGTGTAAGGACAGTTGAAAGACAGGTGTAAGTACAGGTGTCAGACAAGTGTAAGGACAGGTGTAAGGACCATAGACTGTATAAATAATGGACGTAGTCTCAGTGATGTCACCCATTGGTTTCTGAAGCAGCGTCTTGAAGCCCCGAATTGCGCTGCCGCTGGGGGTCGCCATATTGGAAATGCCAGAGTCGGCTAATCCAGAGGCAGGCAAGGAGGCGGAGCGGGACCGAGCTAAAGCCTACGGCTGAGCTCTATGGGCGGGCCGCATGAATCAGCCAGCTACGGCTATGAAGCTAGGCTATATACTCCTCAGCGTAGCTAGCGGTTATTAGTCATAGTTTTCTGTACCAGGCTGTAAACATGTTTATTTCTGCTGTAAAGATGGGCATTTTCCCATCTGCTGTAATGTTATTTCTTGTTTTCTGGAGCCTCAAGTGGCCACTCGAGGAACTGCAGTTTTTTGCACCGCATTGGCTTCCTTTTTTAACACCGGAGGTTGCCGCTTGGTAAGGACAAGTGTAAGACAGGTGTAAAGACAGGTGTCAGACAGGTGTAAGGACTGGTGTAAGACAGGTGTAAAGACAGGTGTAAGACGGGTATGAGAGCAGGTGTACGACAGGTGTAAGACGGGTATGAGAGCAGGTGTATGACAGGTGTAAGACGGGTATGAGGGCAGGTGAAAGGACAGGTGTAAGGCAGGTGTAAGACAGGTGTAAGACGGGTATGAGGGCAGGTGAAAGGACAGGTGTAAGGCAGGTGTCAGACAGTTGTAAGACAGGTATGAGGGCAGGTGTAAGGACAGGTATAAGACAGTTATTAGGGCAGGTGTAAGACAGGTATGAGGGCAGGTGTACAGACAGGTGTAAGACGGATATGAGGACAGGTGTAAGGACAGGTGTAAGACAGTTATGAGGGCAGGTGTAAGACAGGTGTCAGGACAGGTGTAAGAGGGGTTTGAGGACTGGTGTAAGGACAGGTGTAAGAAAGGTGTCAGACAGGTGGAAAGGACAGGTTTAGGGACAGGTATAAGACAGGTATGAGGACAGGTGTGAGGACAGGTGTGAGGACAGGTGTGCAGCGTACCCTGTAGTGGTCCAGGGCGTCCTGAGTCAGGTGGTGTCCCCGAGGGTCGAACAGGGCGAGGGCAGCCAGCAGCTCAAACACCTGCATCTTTACCATGACGTTGGATGTGTCCAGAGCTGGGGACACACACAGGTGAACACAGGCACAGGTCATGTGACTCCCCAGCAGCCAATAGGAAGACAGTCGGTGAACATGTGACAGGAGGGATTCAGAGACAGGAGGAGACAGAGCGAGGACAGGAGCCCACCCTGGGTCAGCGTCCTGACATAGCCGTGGTGGTCCAGGATGAAGTGCAGACCTGCTGATGAGTTCATGACGGCACGGACACAGGTGACACAGGTGAGCTGCAGCAGAGCGTCAGCGATGCGAGCGTGGCCACGACCCGACAGTCGCTCCAACGCCTCCATCAGCAGGTCCAAACCCCTCAGCTCCAGGAACTGCACCATCCAGGACCGCTCACTGGCCTCCAACCGCCGACGCAAACCTGAGTAGTTCACCACGGAGGGCACCTGAAGGGGTCATGGGGCGTTCAGAGACAGGAGGAGGATTTCAGGGACCAAGAGACTCTCTCTTCAGGTGTTTTTGTTTTAGAATTAGAGGTCATCACGGGTCCACAATGGCAGCAACGATGAAATAACACCGATAACACATATTGACAGATCTATCAGCAGGAAGAGAGACAGCAGTCAGTCACATTTGTTATTGTGCAGGTGCAGGAAGTGGATTTATTCTGTTACAGAGGAGGTAAGTTAGAGAACATGAGAGAGACGTGAGAGTGGACTCATGTTGTCCAAAGATCACGAAACTGTCAGTGATGTTATGGTTAGCATGAGCTGATGAGCTGAGCTAGCAGCCCCCGAGCAGGATGTCCTCAGTCTGCTGAGGAGCCAAACACTGATGTTACTGTGCTTTCTGCTTTTAATCATCTTGACTCGTCTTAAACAGCTTTAAAACGTGTGACAGACCACATCAGAGCTTTGTGTCTGATGTGGTCCACTAGCTGATCTCTGAGCTGATCGACAGGCTGCTGCTCTGAGACCAGTCTGAGGTGCTCTTCCCTGCAGTGTCCACCAGGTGTCAGTGCTCCCACCTGCAGCAGTCTGATGCAGAGCTCGGGGTCGGCGTTCTCCAGATTCGTTTCCTGTCTGGCATCGGGGTCGTGGGCGGGACATCTTGTCACATGGCCCTTCACCGCCTCCCATTTGGTTCTGGCTGCCATGACGATGAGGAGCTGCAGAGACTGAAGGTCATCATTGATGTTAAAATACAGCGTGTGTTCAGTTAAGGGGTAACACTGTGATATTCATATTTACATTACAGGTCGTCATGGTAACTGTGTGTCATAGTTTACCTTCATCATAAAGCAGCGGCCTCATTGCGTCTGATCATGTGTGGATTCATCGATCAGTCACACGTTTAAAGTCTCTGACTGACGTTAAAGTCCGACTCACCTGCACGATGATTCCTACAGTTTGTGATGCATTGTGGGTAAACAAAGTTGAACACCGGGTGGCATTGTCAACAGGATCACAAACAAATCTCTTTGTTTCAGCCTTTGTGTTCACAGGACGTCTGCACAAACTTTTCTTCTTCTGCAGACTGAGACGTGTTAAACACAGGTGTACTGATTTTCAGGTGTCAGATACTAAAACGAGCTCTTTGTTCTCTTTGATCAATAATAATAACTCAGACACTTTAAAGCAGCTCTGGTTCGTTTGAGTCTAAACACACGTTCCACCTGTGTTTACCTGCTGTTCATCAGAGCTGAAACTGGACTTTAAACTATCTCGTCTGTCACTTCATCGTCATGTTTAACATCACTGTTTAAAGCTCCACATGAGATACCCAGCAGGTACTCATGTGAGTGTTTCATTAATCTGACATGTGAGGAGAAACAACAGGAGGACTTTGTGTTTGTGTCAGAGTTCTTGTTCACTGATGATTGAAAACAGAAAGCAGCAAACAGCCTGAACTCTGCGCAGGTTGAAACTATTCATGAGTTAAAGCAGAAAATCAGTGTTTGATCACGTGTCACTCAATCAGCCTGAAGCTTTCCTCTGAGCTCTGTCAGGCTGATGTGTTCACAGAGGCAAACCCCGCACCAGACTCCATTCAAAAATCTGCCACTTAAGTGTCTCTGTTCACGTCATCCAAGCTACACACAAAGTACAACACAGCTTCATACTGTGGAAATAAATACAGCATTCTGGTGAGCTCTTCTTTTCTAGAAACTTCTGTAGTCGTATATAAACTCCAGCAACGTCTGCAGCTCCGCTGGTACGGTCACAGCAGCTTTAAGGCGATTTTTAAATCTGAATAAGAATGTGTGAGCGACAGAAGAAGCGCCGGATGACACTGAAGAGAGGAATGATTCACGGAGAGTTTCAGTTTTACTGAACAGAGAGACGTGTGGCGGCAAGGAGCAGTGAAGTCTTAAAACTGTGGTTTTTCAGATGAGGTTTGGCAGAGACAGGAAGACATGGTTTCACCATCACAGCAGAGTAAAAAGTGTCACTTTGAGTTTGAACTCTTCAGTGATATTTCAGGTCAACACTAAAGTCTCACACAGAGTTTAAAGGTGAAGCGGCTCAGGTGGATTCTTACCGTGACAGACGGCGGCTCAAAGTTTGTCTCTGCGCTGCAGTCCTCTAACACGTCCGCATGATGGGGGCGGGGTCACAGGTCACCGCGGTACCAGCCACCACATCTGCGCGCGTGCGTGTGCGCGTGCTTTGGATTAAAGTTACAGATGTTACTACGGTTCTATGAATGAAAGATAAACTTCATCCACCTTGTTGCTTTGAAATAAGGGATTTAAATACAACACAGACACAACAAACTAATAATATAACACATCTAAATATTTAATGAAAAACATGTCAACAGTTTTAATAGCTTCAACATGTTTCTGTGTGTGTGTGTGTGTGTGTGTGTGTGTGTGTGTGTGGTTTGCTGTCAGCCACAACACTTCATGTAACAGTAATATAATATCATGTCTGCCGAGTAGAGCTGAACGAACAGCTGTCTGCTCGTGTTCAGGATCAGGAAGAAGCTGCAGCCACAAACTGTGGAAGATAAACATGTTGATTCTTCAGACAGTTAAAATATAGACTTTTATTGTTTTAGTCTCCAGCAGTGAGTCAGTCCCAACACCTGCAGTTCCTCTGGTGTCCACTTGAGGCTGTCTCCAGCAGTGAGTCAGTCCCCATAGAGCCCCATGTTAAACTTTACAGCAGAAATAAACATGTTTACAGCCTGGTACAAAAAACAGTTTGGGTCTCTATAGCTCATTTCTCTCTTCATGACAACTGTACGGGGAGAATCTTTATACAGCTCACCTGTTTACATTATATTAAGGCTTAAAGTGATGCCGCATTAGGGGCGGGGCCTCTTTGAGTGACAGCTGGGAGCTGCTAGCTGTCTGCTAGGTGTCCCCTCAGCTAACTCAGTCACTGAACGTAACCTCTGGGCCGTGTTTGTGCTGTTGGAGCCTTTTGGAGATTTGTTCATGTAAATATCAGACAGATAATCTGTGTGCGCTTTATTGTTCTAATCTTGTAGTGACATGTGCTGTATGCTGAACAGCAGATTGTACATACAGGAGTTAGCATTTCTGCTAGCACATGGTTAAACATGTTTTCATAACATGCTGTGAATGAGGTCACTGTGGTTAACAGAAAGGGTGGACATCAGAGAAGATGTGTAACTCTCAGGAGGTTTGGTGAGCTTTCATGTTCTTCATTTGATTCACTTCCTCTTTGTGTCGGGATCTTTCAGTGTAAAACATCTCTGACATTAAAAACACAATCAGCCAAATATGAACCAAAGTGAAGCCTCATCCTCAAACATGTAGACCACAGACTGAAACGAGACTCTCCCTCCTGCAGAGAGCACAGAGACACTGAGGAACCAGATAACCAGAGCCTAAACCCAGCATAAAGAGGTTCAGTGAAGGTGGTGCTGAAGGTGTGGAGGTGGATCAGTGTGTCAGAGGAGACTCTGTAAAAGGACAGAGTGCCAGCAGGACAGTCCACATACACTGCTACTCTGTGAGAGACAGAGGAGGAGGAGAAAGGGAGGTCTGTTCTTCTGTTATTGTGAAGGACAGAGTAACCATCATCAGAGCAGCTCAGACTCCAGGACTGATCATTCCATCCAAACAAACAGTCATCACTGTCTCCTCTCCTTCTGATTCCTCTGTAACTCACTGATATATAAACCTTTCCTCTCCACTCGACCTCCCAGTAACAGCGACCAGTCAGACCATTTCTACACAGCAGCTGACACCAGTTATCAAATCTGTCTGGATGATCAGGATATGACTGATCCTCTCCCACACGTGTCACCTTCCTGTTGTTGTCAGACAGTCTGAGGTATCTGTTTGCCGTGTTTGAGTCCAGAGTGAGTTCACAGAAATCTGATGGAGAGAAAAAGACACAACACAGCAGCAGTTTATCATCAGACACACCTGAAGGGTTTATTCTTTGTTACCTGACAGTCTGCTGTTTGGTCATCATGAGTCAAACTGATTCCACACTTACACTTCTTCAGACCAGGTTTTAACCTCTGCTCTCCACCATGGTCCACCCTGGAGGAAGATGTCCAGCATGAGTCCTGCTGCTCAACATGAAGCAGAGTTCCTCAGCAAAGCAGACACTTTGTACAGAAAAGAATAAATGGTTTTTAATATTTACAGGTTTGTTAATCCACAACCTTTTCTCACTATGGTGACAGAAACCTGACTCCTCCTGGGGCGCCCCATGTACAGAGCCTGTAGTCCTCGTCACACTGATTGACCCCCCCACTCTCTATTCCCAACATTTCCTGTCTCTCTTCAGCTGTCGGTCCTCTTGATCAATCAGCCTGTAATGAAAGCTCCTAACTTCAGAAAGTGACTCGCTTCATTTGTTCTCTTGAAGAAAACGTTTGTGGCTCTGCTCAGTCTCCACTGCTCTGCTCTGTTTTACTGTTTTACTCCCACGTGATGAAACAGGAGGTGGAATATCATCATCGTCTGCATGTTGTCTTAAAATGAACAGTTTGACCATCAATAACAACACACTGTTCACAGACCAGTGAAACCACTCATCATTTGTACTGTGTAATATACACGTCTGAAACAGAGGGTCTTATGACAGAGAGGGCTGCATGATGGACGGATAAGACCTTTGGTACTAATCAGGCTCGATAATAGTGTTAGGTTGACGTGATGATTCCAGAGGGGCCGACGTGAACAGAGAATGAAGGAAACTAGAAGGTGTGTCTGTGACTTTTTGTACTGAAAGTAAAACAACGTTAAAGTTAAAGAAACACTGAGAGGATCACTGAGGATGAATCCTCTGGGGAACATAAACGTCTGAGAGAGTTTCATCTCACTCCTCTGACAGGAATTGATGAAGGACCTGTGCACCTGCAGTGTTTGAGGTCTTGTAGACTGTCCATACCTGAGAGTGTCCAGTCTCCAGTGTGGACTCTTCAGTCCAGCAGACAGCAGCTTCACTCCTGAATCCTGCAGGTTGTTGTTGCTCAGGTCCAGCTCTCTCAGACTAGAGGACTGGGAGCTGAGGACTGAGGACAGAGCTTCACAGCTTCTCTCTGACAGGTAACAGGAAGTAAGCCTGAAGAAGAAGAAGTGATGAGCACAAACAAAATGTTTCATTTGTTATGTTTTTATAAAAATGTCTCATATATTGACCTACAGAGCTTTGTTGGAGGCTTTGACCACTGGCAGCAGCCTCAGAAGAGCCTCCTCTGAAGCAGAGTACTTCTTCAGGTCAAACACGTCCAGATCTTTTTCTGATGACAGTAAGATGAAGACCAGAGCTGACCACTGAGCAGGAGACAGTTCATCTGTGGAGAGACGTCCTGATCTCAGGGACTGTTGGATCTGCTCCACTAGAGAGCGATCCTTCAGTTCATTCAGACAGTGGAACAGATTGATGCTTTTCTCTGCAGACAGATTCTCACTGATCTTTGTCTTTAAGTACTCGACAGTTTTCTGATTGGTCTTTTTCTCTGCCAGCAGACCTATTAGTAAATTCTGATTGGTCTGCAGTGAAAGACCCAGGAGGAAGCGGAGGAACAAGTCCAGGTGTCCGTTTGGACTCTGTAAGGCCTGGTCCACAGCTCTCTGATGGAGATGTTTCAGTTTATGTTTGTCTCTAAAGAGTTTAGACAACCAGGATGTTGTTTGATCTTCTGACATCAGATTGACACCAGAGTTGATGAACGTCAGATGGACATGAAGAGCAGCCAGAAACTCCTGAACGCTCAGATGGATGAAGCAGAACACCTGGTCCTGGTACAGCCCTTTCTCCTCTTTAAAGACCTGTGTGAACACTCCTGAGTACACTGAGGCTGCTCTGATATCGATGCCACACTCTGTCAGGTCTGACTCAAAGAATTCTTTCCATCATGTTAAATGTGTTAAAATCCTCTTACTGCTCTGCAGACAGTCAGCCAGCTCCTCCTGCTTCATTCTCCTCAGGAAGTGCAGTGTGATCTTCACAAATGCCTCTCTGCTGCTCCTCCTCTGCTCCTCCTCCTCACTGTCCAACACCTCCTCATCCTCCCTCTGACTCTCTAAGCATTCTGGGTAATCTGGACTCAGACCCCTCTGGATCTTCTTCAGCTCGTTCTTCACAAAACTGACGATGTTCTCCTCCAGCAGCTGGAACAGAACGAGAAGTGAACTTTGACTCGTAGAAGTCAACATCAGATCATCAGTGACAGACAGAAAGCCTGCTGGTCTGCAGAGTGCAGCATGGACACTGGATCACGATGGTAGTTCAGTGTTTAGTCTGTGGATGGTCCTGTCTCCTAGAAACTAAGTTCATATCAGATGAGATTCATGTTGGAGAAATATCCTGCTCTGGTTTCACACAGAAAAAGTCTGCAGTGACTTTGGACACGATGTGTTTGTTAGAATGAAGCTGAAACCACAAACTGTCATGAACATGAACCAAAGTGTTTCTGTTGTTTAAACACAAACTGACTCAGTCTGTGAACTCTGCTCTCTGCTGCCAAAGTCTGTGTGAGACCACCATCCACCACGACCTCTGACCTCTGACTCTGTGAGGTACAGAAAGGCTTCCTTCAGTCCATCAAACACTGACTGTGAACATGATTCAGGCAGAGATGATGTTTGCAGTCATCAGGAAACAATTCAGGAACATAAAAATGTCCTTGTAAGTAAACTGTGATTCTCAGTAGTCGCTGTGTTTGTTCGTTTACACACCATAAATATGGAGTCCAGCTGTGTTTGATGCTGCTGGGCAGACGGACCAATGGGAGCCTCCGACCTCTGCTGCTGACCTCTGTGGAGCAAATATAATATACTGTATATAATACAATGACACACAGTGTTACATGTGAGAGATTCTATCTGGTGGAGCCTGTTAGAAACACTGCTGGATCCTCCGACACACACAGGACACACATGAAGCTACATGCTCAGTACAGTTATTAATGTGGACAAGACGGTTTACTGCTGCTGGATCCTGATAGAAACACAGACACTGACAAATGTTCAGGTTCACACTGAAAACACTGTTATGTTCAAATTAATGTTTTCATACAGAACAACAGAAGAACGTTTAACTTCTCACCTTTGATCATCAGACTGATCTTTGAACTCAATAGGTCGACCCATCGACCCGTCACTCTTTAAGGACACACAGCTGGGTTCAGGTCCAGGTCCAGCAGAGTCTGCTCTCTCATGTTTGACACTGAAAGAATCACAAACACTGATAAAATGCTTCTGCCAGCAACTTTGAAATGTTTTAAAACTGATAGTAAACAAGAAATAAACTTTGAAATAAATCATTACTTTTGATCATCAGACTGATCATCTTTGAACTCAATGAATCGGTCAATCGACTGTTCACTTTTCAGGGACACACAGGTGGCAGCAGGTCCAGGTCCAGGTCCAGGTCCAGGTCCAGGTCCAGCAGAGTCTGGTCCGTGCTGCTGCTCTGGCCTTCAACACAACACACACAGAGCTGTGAGTGTGAATAATGATGGTGGAGTGATGTGAGTGCTGAGCTCTGACATGGAGAAGAGTCATGGACAGTTAGAGATCCTCATCTCACCTCTGAGCTTTGGTCTGGCTGTCATGTTCCCCACACAGAGTGGTTTTAGAGGGAGGGGCTCCCTCCTCTCGGTCCTCACGCTGACTCATAGCAGAGCCCCCACCTTCACACAAACACAACAACATGTTCCTTCAGTACAACCAGCTGCACATCACAGAGACACACTGCTCTCTAACATGTTGTTCCAGATTCTTCCACCAGATGGCACCAAATGGTTTAAAGATTTCCTCTTAAACAGCTGCACTTGTGTCCATTAGAGAGCTCGTATATACTTCGCCTCTGTGCTAACTGAGGACATGCAAATACGACCAGTTGAACATGTGGCAGGATAAATACTCCCCAGGTGACTTCAGATCCACGTTCTGCCTTCACCTGTTGAGGAAACACAAAGACAGAAACTGCTGCTGATTGTTCTTATCTGAGGACGCTGTCATACTCCAAGAGCTTCACAGTCAAAGTCTAGAATCATGATCATGACATTAAATCAGAGTAACATCACTACCTGAAACCAAAGTCCAGCTCCAGTCACACCTCATGAACCTGTCCAGACTTCCTGTCCAGACTTCCTGTCAGGACGTGAATGAATGATCTCACAGGATCATACCTGACTTCACTGCGATTCTTCCTTCTGTCACACTCATGTCTTCTTTCTCTCGTTCATCGTTTATTACAGATAAAATAGATATTATAAATAAAAACACACACGTGAAGAACCAGCTGTCCCATCGTCAACATCATTCACTGACTTTGAATACCGGAACAGAATAAGCAGCTGTTGTGGAGTTATTAAATGAAAGACCTTTTTATAACCTCTGAGAACATGTATGTAAGATCTTTACAGACGGAGTCTGTGAGTCTGACATTTGATTCAGTTGACTGATCAATCAAACTCAGACATGATGTGTGCTGTCAATCATTTATTGATCATACTGATGCAATAATCTTTAGACATCTGAGAGCAGAAGTTTCGTTCAGCTTGTCACATAATCATTTTATCAGATATGTTTCATGTTTAGAGGAAACACAAACAGCCTGATTATGTTCAGCACCAAAACTCTTGGAAGTAAAGGAAGGGTCACGTTTAGTACACTGAAAGGTCAGGGGTCAGATGGAGGACATTTAAAGCTGAAATGTGGTTTTATTATCCAAGAGCACAATCTTTCTTAAACCTTTACCTGCAGCTGACAGAGCCTAACGAGGGCCATCAGGTCATTTTGAAGAGCGGATATGAAAGTGTGATATTATCTGACAGCAAATTAAACGAGTTTGTTTTGTAAGAATCGATAGAAGATAAATCTTTGTACTTGTGTCCTTCTTAAAAAGCAGCTCTGCATCACGTGTTCACGTTTCATGTGTCTGCTCTGTTCGTCGCTGTCGTCTTATTGTCCTGTTCTACCCTTCAGTCAGAGTGTCGGAGCGGTTTGTTTATGCTTACATTAAGTGAACGGTGATGTTACACATTAACTTCATCAGATACATAAAATAATACAACTAGGAGAAGAAGAGTGAACAAGTTAAATCTGACCAATCAGGGGTCAGATTTAACTAACCTGAGCAATCAGGGGTCAGATTTAACTAACCTGAGCAATCAGGGGTCAGATTTAACTAACCTGAGCAATCAGGGGTCAGATTTAACTAACCTGACCAATCAGGGGTCAGATTTAACTAACCTGAGCAATCAGGGGTCAGATTTAACTAACCTGACCAATCAGGGGTCAGATTTAACTAACCTGACCAATCAGGGGTCAGCTATCCATCAGACATCAGTTATTTTGTGGAATGAAAACGTTCTTTGATTCAAACACTTTGTGTCACTGTGAACACAAACACTTGTAACTTCTCTGCTGTCAGAACAAAGTTGGAACAGGACCCATCACGTCGCTCGTCATCGTACGAACGTTCCCTCGTTTCTTTGTTCACTTTATTCTGTGACACGTGAAAACTGTCACCTTTTTTAGGACTTCAGCATTTGGTTTATATATCTATATATCTATAGATCTATTTATCTATATATCTATATCTATTTATATATATTTATATCTATAGATCTATAGATATAGATAAGCCATTTACAGGTTCCTACCACAGAACACTGTGTGTACAGGGACAGTGTGTGTGGATCATTTGTATAAGTCCACTTACTGTACATTAAACACACACACACTCACACACACACACACACACACAGAACAGACACACACACACACACACACACACACACACACACACACACACACACACACACACACACACACACACACAGAACAGACACACACACACACACACACACACACACACAGAACAGACACACACACACACACACACACACACACACACACACACACACACACACACACACACACACACAGAACAGACACACACACACACACACACACACACACACAGAACAGACACACACACACACACACACACACACACACACACACACACACACACACACACACACACACACACACACAGAACACAGAACACATAAACACATAAACACAAACTACAGTTACTGACAGTAAATGTTTTTCTTTTTACGTCAGGTGAAATAAATTACAGGTGAGGATGTTAATGAGTGAGAAACATGCTGAGCAGGGTGGACAAGTGGTTACAGGAAAGTCACAGGTTCAAGTCTCTAATGTTCCAGCGTGCCACAGGGCAAACAACAGACGTCCACATGTACGTTCAGTAAGTGTTGTGAGAGCTGCCCTCACACACGTGAACAGTCCCTGCCTGGTTACAAACACAAGACACACTAAAAGGCACAGCAAAGAGAAACACGTGATTTACAATGAACATTATTAAACAGTTTAATAGATAATAAATAAATCATCATCTGTATTCTGAGAGTGACATCGTTTGTTGTTGCTTCATTTGATTTAGAGGGAAAACATCAAATGACCTGTCATCATAAATATGAACTCCACTGAGGGGAACACAGTTAACAGTTATTTTGTTATTTACAACATTTTTATTGAACTCTTAAATCATGAATTGATTCATCTCAGAGTAAAGCGGGCTGTGGTCTGAACTCTGTGTTCAGTTTTAAATATTTGACACTGAGTGACTTTATGAAATCATGATTTTCATAAAACAAGAAGTAAATAAAGAAGTGTCATGAAGTGAAGCTGCATTAGATCAAAGGAACAGTCCCACATTTTGGAAACGTAATGTTATTAGCTGACAGGCAGGTGACCGGAGTATCCAGGTGTTACATAGTTTAATGTGAACTGCTGCTAAAATAAGAATAGTTTTTCTTTTTAAATCTGCTTTTATTTCACCAGAAAATCCTCCGTTGTGATCATCACCACTTCCCCCTGCTGACATCACTTCCTCTGTGCGTTAGAGCTTGATCCCCAACACTAAACCGATCTTGATTTTAAATCCTGATCTGAAACGAGCGTCATAAAACACACACTAACGTGTTCTTATTAGCTCATCCTGAATGGTTTAGATCTGTTGCTACCATCGCTCAGGTTAAATGTTTATCAGCATCAGAGGACTTGGAATATTAGATGATTCTAGGCTAACAGTTTTCAATCGCTGTGCTAAGCTAGGCTAACATGTCCTGACACTGACATGAACCTCTGACTCTGGAGAAGACAGGGACACAGGTTTATTAAATACTGGACTGTTCCTTTGAAAAGAACACAAGAGTTATGTAGCTGAAAAATCTGTGAGCAGCTTGTGGAACTGTGACGGAGCACAGGTCACAGTTAGTGGTAAGTCCTCTCGTAGCAGTAATCCACACGGACAAGATTCATCTATACAACGAGCATGAATATCTCTGCTGCAGCTCTGACACGAAGCTGTCAGAGGAGCAAAGAGACGACTGAGCAGGAAAAAACTCCCACAACTGAAACTGTACAACAAATCATCACTTCCTGTACAGAAAGCAATTAAACTATTTTTCTGACTGAAGAAATGTACGTGAGGAATACATTTATAGACATGTGTGCACAGACGCACTGAGAGGACTCAACAAAGATTTTAAGTTATTTTTGGATACGAATGGTTGTAATCCTTTTAATGCTCTTTTTCTTGAAATCACATTAATTTATTAATTTAAAGATTTTCCATCTTGTTCTCTGAATTAGTTCTTTTCATAACACATTACAATTGATCTTATTTATAATAACTAGAAACAAAGCAGAAACGGTCCTCTCTAACTGTTAATAGTTCTACAGAACAATTCTTTGGCTGTGAAAACCGACTGTTGTCTACCCAAAGAGTCAAAGCATTACATTGTTTACTTATACGAGGGGCTGAACAACAAAGCATTTGACATTTACCACTCAGAGTTTGATATGACGCCTCAGACTTTTATTTTGAAGTTCTTTGGTTCTGTTTATTCAGCTCAGGTTCTGGAACTTTTCTCTCAGATTTTTCACAACGTTCTGCTGACCAGCCTCTGAAGTCTGTTCCAGGATTGAGCTAGTTTTCGGGGACTCGTCGTCCTGATCGTTCGTGGATGCTGCTGTGGTGTCCAGTTCTTGAGGCCTTGCAGGATCAGTTTTGGATCTCACTTCCTCCCTCTGTTTATATTCGTCAGAGTCCTGATAGGCCCGGCAGCGGTCGATGACGGCCATGATCGAGATCTTCTCCCTGCTGGTCGGTGAACGGATCTGAATGTAGCTGTCGTCTTCTACATCTTCTTTTTCTTTTTTGGATTCTTTAGCTGTCTCTGCAGGTTCTGACCCAGGTGCTGACCCGGGCTGTGACCCGGGCTGTGACCCGGGCTGTGACTCAGGCTCTGGAAGCCTTTCCATGACAACAATCTTGTGTTCCGGGTCACTTGGTAGCGGCGCCTCAGCTGCAACGTAGTAACTGTCGTAGTTTTTGGCAACCTGGTCCTGAAGCTTCTGCAGATCAGTCAGTTGTTCTCCGCTCAGCCGAGGGTCCAGAGAATTGGCTCTGTGAAGCCGTTTGCTGCGTTCCTCTCTTCCAGTTTCCCAGCTGCCTCGAGGTTGGTGAGAAGGAAGCTCAAAAGAAGCTCCATCGGTGCGGGGGAGACTGGAGGAGCAGCTGGAGTGCCTCCTTAGACCACCGTCAGACAATTGCTCCGGGATAGAGCGACTCCGGCCAACAGGACTCTTCTGGGAGCGACCCTGATTGGAGTACTTGGAGCGAAGCTCTCGGACGTCTGGCCAGTTGAAACCTTCAATGGGTGGGGAAGGACTGGGAGGGCTGCGGGACCGAGCCTGGCCGGGGGAGGCCACCCTGGAGCTGTCCAGTGAAATACAGGTGAGGCCAGGGGTAGGAGGTTGGATCTGGTCAACAGGGCTCAGAGGTAGAGAGGGTGCCTGCTTATGAGAAACCACTGGCAGAGTCAGGTTTGGTTTACCTGCAAAACACAAAACAAGAGATATCTTTAAGTATAATTCGGGAATCAAAGAATTAAGTCTAGTTTAAGTTGTATCCTGTTTGGTTGGGTGACAAACTTAATAATTTAAACTGATAAAGAGTTGGAATGAACCGGTCTGGAGGCATCATGAGAAAGACTGTTCTGTTGCTGAAGCTGACTGCTCATGTTTGATGAAGAAGAGGAAGCAAGGACAAACCTGCAGGTAAACAGGATGTCACATTTCCTGCACTCTCCTTCTCCTCCACCACACAGGGTAAGCTCTTCTTGCCGATCAGGAGGCCCTGACTTCGCTGTCGGACCACTGGCTTGGTCGTTTTGATTCTCTGACTGTACTGACGAGCCAGATGGAGGACCTTGCTCTTTGCTTTGTCTACGTCATCCAGCTGGTCAGAATCCTCGTCGGGTCTTTCCCCATCTGAACCCCACCTCAGCTGGGCTACTCGAGGAACCGGAGCCCTGAGGACGACGGCCTCTTCCCTGAACGTCTTTAGAGCATCTCTCAGACTTCCTGTCTGATTCACAGCAGACGCTTTGTGCTTGAGGGGTGAAGGACTTGTGGACTCCTCTGTGATGGTGCTAAGGTCGGATGCTCCACTCTCTCGGTCACTGCTCTGGTTTGGGGTATTCGTCGTCTCAGAGAGGCCGTCATCAGGCGCTCTGGAGTTTCTTGGAGCATCTCGAGATCGCTCACACCCTCTGACTTCACTCTGAGATCTGTTTATCTCTCGCTCCATCGTCTGCCAGATCTTGATCATTTCAGATGAAGGTCTGAACTCTTCTTCCTCAAAGGGATTGTCCTGCACACTTTGAGATCTGGACCTGTGCCTTTCTTCTGTATCTTCTTCACCTGTGTTCGTCGGATCAATCTTCTGAGAGTCCAAAGAGTCACTAGGGGCCATGTGAGCCGGGGTATCTGTGGTTAAAGCTGAGTTTGACTCTGAAGAAGGGTCAACCCTGGAGGATGTGGTCGAGTTTGAGGGGTTTGTTTGGATATCATCCTTTGGGATGCTGTTAAATCGGCTGACAGAATTTCTGACCAGCCCAGTCGGGATATATGTCAGGCTCTCTCTTCGCTGGAGGCTGAAGGTGGCGTCCTGGTTCTC
Organism: Semicossyphus pulcher; assembly: GCF_022749685.1. Lineage (NCBI taxonomy): Eukaryota > Metazoa > Chordata > Actinopteri > Labriformes > Labridae > Semicossyphus > Semicossyphus pulcher. The sequence continues at coordinate 30,665,438 of NW_027211615.1, read as the reverse complement.
CGCGTTCTCATAGTAACTCTTAATTTTGCCAATTAGCAGTTGGTCCTGCTTGGACAGGGTGGAGTCCCGCCTCCGCCGAATGCTTCTGTCAGTGTCAAAGAGGCTGTCATCCCGAGGAGACAGCAATGTCAAATCTGTCATGCCGAAGTTCTCTGGAGGATCAGAAGAGACACTGTTGAGCCGCAAAGGTCGGTCGATGGGTTCAGCACAGAGGCTGAGGCTGCTGCCGGTCCTGCTGAGAAGACGTGGTGAGGCACAGCCCAGGGAGCGAGCATCGTCCTGGGCCGGGCTCGCTCCCGCTCGTTTCATGCTGTTGGTGAAGTGTTGAGCGATGGCGCTAGCTTTGTCAAGGACAGAGGAAGGAAGGATACTGGTGGCTTTACTCTCTTTCTCTGTTGCTCCTTTCTCATCCTCCTCGTCCTCAGAGGATTCTGCACTACTCAATGTTTTTGAATCAGAATCAGGCGTAGCAGAGGATGGAAGCTCTAAGGGCTCTGGATCTCTTTCAGGTGTCCGTTCTGACCTTTGGGGAGACATTGAGCTCCTGGTAGCTGTGCTGGACAAACTGTCTGTGCCAGAGGAGGGTTCTGGGTTTCCTGTCAGCTTTGCCTCTGACGTCTTCTCCTGTGTCGTCTGATCTGTGGAGGCCTAGAAAACAAGACAATCAAAAACAAGACTAAGGATTAGGGCTGAGAGTGTTTGTGACTTTGAACGAGTTGTATGAGCTAATCATGAGATTTAAACCTGCTCTCAGCTTTAACAGGACATGACAAATACCTACAAAGAGACTTTCTGTCATGACTGGGCAAGACATCAATGTTCAGGTGACAATCTGTGCGAGACAGATGTGATTAAAACATTTATCTGATTATCATGGGGACTCTGTCTTTAGCTACTCATGGACAGCGATCTAAACTTGAAAAGTTAAATCAATCAAATCACAAGATCCGACTTTTACCATCTAAAAACATCTGAAAACTCAGCAGCTCTCAATGTAAAACATGCGCTCCAACCAGTAAACTAGACTACTGGTCTGTTCACCTGCCTCCCAGAACCAGGTGTTCAGCGTCTACAATCAATTCAAGATGCGGCTGCACGAATTCTCACCAGAACAAGTCTGAGCACATCACACCTGTTAGATCCTCCACTGGCTGTGTGTGTGTGTGCGTGTGTGCGCGTGCGTGCGTGCGTGCGTGCGTGCGTGCGTGCGTGCGTGCGTGCGTGCGTGCGTGCGTGCGTGCGTGCGTGCGTGCGTGTGTGTGTGTGTGTGTGTGCGTGCGTGTGTGCGTGTGTGCGTGTGCGTGTGTGTGTGTGCACACGCGTGTGTGTGTATGTGTGTGTGTGTGTGTGTGAGCGCACGCGTGTGTGCATGTGTGTGTGTGTGTGTGTGTGTGAGCGCATGCGTGTGTGTGCGTGTGTGTGCGTGTGTGTGCGTGAATACGCGTGCGCGTGTGCGCGTGTGTGTGTGCGTGTGTGTGTGTGTCTGTGTGTGTGTGCATGTGCATGTGTGTGTCTGTGTGTGTGTGTGTGTGTGTGTCTGTGTGTGTGTGTGTGTGTGTGCATGTGCATGTGCATGTGTGCGTGCGTGTGCGTGTCTGTGTGTGTGTGTGCATGTGCATGTGCATGTGTGCGTGCGTGTGTGTGCGTGTGTGTGTGTGTGTGTGTGTGTGTGTGTGTGTGTGTGTGTGTGGGAGAGGCTGGCTTTGACACATAGATGAACAGTCACAGATTTCTCTCGTCACTGACCTGCTCACACGTCGGCTCAGCTCCGCCCTCCTCCTCTGCTTCAGGAAGTCGTCCGTCTTCTTTGTCGCAGCTGTTCGCTGAGTCGCCGCCTCCCCCCGCCTCCTGCTGACACACAGAGACCCTTTAAAAGCAGCACATCAAACTGAGGCTGCATTGTGTCTGATAACATGACAACATGATAACACTGTGGGCCGATTTAAAACACTGTCCGCTCAGCCCATCGGGTCGCTTCATCTAAACACAGAAACATGTTTCCAAAATAAAGTTACTGTTTTTTTTATGCTAAACAAAACAACATTTTGAATTCTTTCACAAACATTGAATCTGAGAGAGCGGACACACCTGTAGACTGATGACAAAACACCTGTTCTATCTGAGGACTTGAGCCTGTAGTTATTTGATTTCAGACACAATAAACAGCACAGAGACAAATCCTGAGCAGCAGCTCCTGTGATCAGCTTCACAGCAGATCTCTCTCTGAAAACACACGCAAATAAAGAAGCTAAACAGCAACCGACCACGAGAGGCAGCATCAAACCACCAAACACGACCTGAGGACGCTCACAGTTTGAGAGGAACAAATGTGTTGCAGAAGCTGCGGGTCAGATTTCTTGCAAAGCTCGGTTAAAGAACAAACACATGAAATGAAGCACAAAGAAGTCTGTGTCTGTTCCTGAAGCCGTCATTAGTTTCAGCTGCATCGAGAGGAACACTCAGACCTCTGAGTCGATCCTCTCTCCTCAGGGGTTCAGATGGAAATCAGCGCTCAGGTTGATGTTTCAATGAAAGTTCATCTTTTTCTCTTGTTGGAGCTACGCTAACTGTTCCCCCTGCTTTCAGTGTTTGTGCTAAGCTAGATGTAGCAGCTATATGATGTGACTCTGATTGGACAGAGAACAAGACAACCTTGAACGTGACGTGTAAAGTGGCCTGATTGGTCGCTCTATAAGTCCATTCAGCAGTTACTCTCTCACATGCTTTTAGAACAACTGAGGCCCGACAGTCAGAAAGTGGGAAAAACCACCACTGATCGCCCGTCGGTCCTCGATACGTGGTCCCATCGCCCCTCGGTCCTCGATACGTGGTCCCATCGCCCCGTCGGTCCTCGATACGTGATCCCATCGCCCCCTCGGTCCTCGATACGTGGTCCCATTGCCCCTCGGTCCTCGATACGTGGTCCCATTGCCCCTCGGTCCTCGATACGTGGTCCCTTCGCCCCGTCGGTCCTCGATACGTGGTCCCATTGCCCCTCGGTCCTCGATACGTGATCCCATCGCCCCCTCGGTCCTCGATACGTGGTCCCATTGCCCCTCGGTCCTCGATACGTGATCCCATCGCCCCCTCGGTCCTCGATACGTGGTCCCATTGCCCCTCGGTCCTCGATACGTGGTCCCATTGCCCCTCGGTCCTCGATACGTGGTCCCTTCGCCCCGTCGGTCCTCGATACGTGGTCCCTTCGCCCCGTCGGTCCTCGATACGTGGTCCCATCGCCCCCCATGCAGCTGAGCGGCGGTTAGTTCACACATGAAGCTCATGCAGCAAGTTATCACTGAGCAGGGGGGGATGTGGGATGTTATGGAGCGAGAGTGGGACTGGTGGAGCGCAGGTGGCGGCCATGTTGGATGGAACATGAAGCCAAGGCTGGCAGCAGAAAGCCTCACCGTCACCATGGTAACCTGGGCCCTGAGGGGCCAGCAGGAGAGGGCGGCCAGCACGGAGCCGGCGAAGTCGTCTACCTGCTCGTCCAAGATGTCGTCCAGCTCGCTGTCCTCTGCCTGATGAGACTGCTGAGGAGACAACCTCCCCTCCTCCTCCTCCTCCTCCTCCTGCTCGGGGCCCAGGCGGGGGGGCTGTAGGGGTCGTCCCTCCCCCGGTGCCCCGCCCTCACTGTGTGAGTGCTGCAGGAGGTCAAACACTCCTCATGTTTCCTGTTTCTCTTTTCTGTTTTCTAGCACTAAAACAACTGAGGGCCATCTGCCCCACGGCCCCCAGGGGCCCGGAGCCCCCGCTCTCCATTTATCACGAGCTCATCGCTGAAACGTTACAAAGGAAACTGTGACGTTAATGTAAAGTACAAATCCACTGAGCCTCCTGCTGCTCCCTGAACGCTGTCCAACAGATTCAAGGGGGTCTCTGAGAGAAAGCTGATCTCTGAGTGGATAGCAGATGCTAACATGCTAACATGCTAACATGCTAATCACTGATTACTAAACATGTTGATTCTCTGAGTGATTTATGGGAGGAGATGGGGGAGGAGGAGGAGGAGATGTGGGAGGAGGAGGAGGAGAGAAGAGGAGGAGGAGAGGAGGAGAGGAGGAGAGAAGAGGAGGAGGAGAAGAGGAGAGGAGGAGGAGAAGAGGAGATGTGGGAGGAGGAGGAGATGTGGGAGGAGGAGGAGGAGAGAAGAGGAGGAGGAGAGGAGGAGAGGAGGAGAGAAGAGGAGGAGGAGAAGAGGAGGAGATGTGGGAGGAGGAGGAGATGTGGGAGGAGGAGGAGGAGAGAAGAGGAGGAGGAGAGGAGGAGAGGAGGAGAGAAGAGGAGATGTGGGAGGAAGAGGAGATGTGGGAGGAGGAGGAGGAGAGAAGAGGAGGAGGAGAGGAGGAGAGGAGGAGAGAAGAGGAGGAGGAGGAGATGTGGGAGGAGGAGGAGATGGGGGAGGAGGAGGAGGAGGGGGAGATGGGGGGGAGGAGATGGGGAGGAGCAGGAGGAGAAGAGGAGAAGAGGAGAGGAGGAGGAAGAGATGTGGGAGGAGGAGGAGGAGGAGGAGATGGGGGGAGGAGGAGATGGGGAGGAGGAGGAGGAGGAGAAGAGGAGAGGAGGAGGAGATGGGGGAGGAGGAGGAGATGGGGGAGATGGGGGAGGAGGAGGAGGAGGAGGAGGAGGAGGAGGAGATGGGGGACGAGGAGGAGGAGGAGGAGGAGGAGGAGGAGATGGGGGACGAGGAGGAGGAGGAGGAGGAGGAGGAGATGGGGGACGAGGAGGAGGAGGAGGAGGAGGAGGAAGAGATGGGGGAGATGGGGGAGGAGGAGGAGGAGGAGGAGATGGGGGACGAGGAGGAGGAGGAGGAGGAGGAGGAGATGGGGGAGATGGGGGAGGAGGAGGAGGAGGAGGAGATGGGGGACGAGGAGGAGGAGGAGGAGGAGGAGGAGGAAGAGATGGGGGACGAGGAGGAGGAGGAGGAGGAGTTACACATCTGGTTTCTTACCTTGGCGGAGGCTGGGAGATCTACCAGAGAATCAGCAGCAGAAGAAGAAGAGCACAGGTGGTGATTAGTTAAACAGACAGCAGTTCACGCTGATGTAACATTAGAACGACCTTTGACCTCGGTCAGCTCAAACAGGTAAACAGGTGACTACACACCTGCACCATGTCAGGTGTTTTTCATGCTCACAGACTGTGACAGAGCTGGGCGTGGTCTATTTTGTGTTTTTTTAAATAAATGCAAATAACATGTGTTGTGTTCAAGGACACTCCTAAACGTAGGCCATTATGAATATGAGAGAGTATTATCAGAGAAACAATAATGTGCTGACAGCAGGGCTGTAACGGTACATGTGCAGGACTTTCGGCACGGTGCAGATGTGTACCGAAGCGATCTTCGGCAGTGGGCTTGTTTTGTGCGGAACATATTTCAAATCCGAGATCTCATACGGACTTATTAAGTGGGGGACCGGGAGTTTGTTTAGCCTCCGCCTCATGCGCCGCCTCGCACTGTGAGTGCACCACACACACAGCACGTTTAGCTTGGCCGAGCCCTAACCCTAACCCGAAGACAAGTGGATAAGACGAAAGCAACGTGCCGACATTGCTCAGCAGATATCGGGCATGTTACTGGCAACACATCAAACTTGTTAACTCATTTGAAACGGCACCACGCGAACCCGAATATCACCGCTGCAAGGAAAGAGACGAGCGTAGTACAAACACAGCTCCCTTTGGCATTTAAACAGCCTTCACCTGGAAATCAGCCCAAAGCAAGCAGCAGATCTACGGCCGTACTGAGTTGTTGAGAACACAGTTTTAAACACATGTTGAAGGTGATTGAGCCCCGGTGTGAAATTCCTTCTTTCAGCCAGAGAGTCTTAGCAGCCCTTTATGAACAAGTGAAGGCTGCTGTTGTCCACGACTTGTCCAAGGCATCTGCTGTAGCACTCATGACTGATGGACGGACATCCAGAGCTACTGAGAGCTACAGTGACTTCCCATCACATCAGCCCTGAGTGGAACATGGTAAGCCATGTTCTGCAAACTCGCCCAATTTATGAACAACACAAGCACAAATTTGGCAGAGGGACTCAGGGAGGCAGTGTGGGAGTGGAAGTTGCAGAGGCCAATGCTAGCAACATTGTCTATGCAGTCAAAGAAGCTGGACTGGGCCCCAAAATGGATGTTTTGCACACACAATTAATTTAGCTTCACAAAAAGCAACAGGACTCAATCAGCTGTCCAGGGTTCTTGGGAAAGTCGGAAGGGTTGTGTCTTTTTTTCACCGTGGCTCAACAGCTGCACACACAATGGAGAGCAAACAGGAGATGCTTAATATGCCAAAACACACTCGTATTCATGATGTCACCACCCGCTGGAACCCCAGTTATGATATGCTGGAGAGGTACCTTGAACAGCAAGCAGCTGTGTACTCAGACATAGCCACGTTGTCTGACCAGGATGTGAGAATGGCAGAGGAGGTCATTGAGGTCCACTGATGAGCACTGAGGGCACACCTTCAGTATCAATGATCCTGCCGCTCAAAACCACAGTGCTCAACTCAGTGGAACCCAACGAGGAAGACAATCAGGGCAAAAAGACACTCTGACCCTGCTTGTCATGACTTCCTCCACAAATGCACAGCTCTTGACCCAAGGTTCGAGGCCCTTCCTCATGTGGATGATGCCAGTCGTGACAGAACCTACACCAGCCTCATCACAGAGATCGTAACCATGGAACAGGTATTGTATTAATTTTCTCATGCATACAATCAATGTCTTCATTGCTTAAATTGAAACACTTGCTGCTACAGCGTCAGTAGTACTCATTAAGTTTTGTCATTTGATTTTGCAGAGTGAGGAGGCCACGGGAACATCAGCAGTCCGTTCATCCGGAGGGAGAGGACACCCAGAGGCATCTGAATCACCTCCTCCTGTCAAGAAGTCAGCTATGGCTGAACTGTTTGGGGATCTCTTCAAGACTCGGGTGGGAAACAAGCCGACTTTGCAGCTGGTGAAGGAAGAGGTTAGGTCATACAAGGCAGTGGACTGCATTTCTCTGGATTCTAAGCCACTTGTATGGTGGAGGACCAATGAGCCCACATATCCTCATATTGCCAAGTTAGCCAAGTGCTACCTGGCTGTACCAGCTACCTCTGTCCCTAGCGAGAGGGTGTTTTCTACAGCTGGAGACGCAAATGAACCGAACCGTGACTTTTGTGTACCGTTACACCCCTAGCTGACAGTTTCTCAAACATGTTGGATCCATAAAGAAACTGTGTGCTGCAGCTGAGAGCGGACTGACGGACAGGACAGTGAATGCAACACGAGACAGGAACACTACAGAGTGTTTCGTTTTACCTTTGCTGCTCTTCACTGTCTGTTTGTTGGGCTCTGAGGAGGACAGACAACCAACATCTGTTTCACACATCTGAACAACAAACAGACATCTATAAACAGGAACTAATTCATGTTGTTTATGTTGGTGTGTTTACCGGACTGTCGTCGTCCCTGACAACCGTCTAGTTGAAACTCATCCGACTGACAGGACAGAGCTTTCTTCAGCCGCTCAGGACTGTGACGATACCGGGGAGGGTCTGCATGGAAAACAGCCACGACAGCATGATAAACAACAACAACAACGACAACAACAACATGATAAACAACAACAACAACAACATAAAAACAACAGAATGATAAACAACAATAAAACAACAGAATGATAAACAACAACAAAAATAAACAACGAGCACTAGCATTAGAGGGAGTTCTTCTTGTATCAGATAAAAACACATCAGACAAAATAACTCAAGAAGCTGTAAAAGTACAACTCTGAGGTTTATCTAACACGAGATCACTCAGCAGCTCTGTAAAAGCCAGTAAAATGATGTAATGTATAAAATCATATCATGTACCATTGTAACATATAAAATAATGTGATATGTATTAATATACTCATCATAAGTACTTTCACTTGACATGTTCAAGT
>NW_027211615.1:30570000-30650000 GCF_022749685.1 Semicossyphus pulcher | reverse complement strand
GCAGAGACGTGACCTCACCTGTCCAGCAGGGGGAGCTGGCACATCAGTTTGTCATGTGTTCAGGTTTAAATAAAGTTTTGGAAATAAAAAAAACATTATTATTACATTTATTTCTTTTTTTTTAGCTTTAAACAACGTCTGACAGAAACAGTTCATCCATGTTAGGGGTGAGTGAGACGTGCAGGTGAGTAAATAAAGACAGCTGCTCACACACACACACACACACACACACACACACGCTGCAAGCAGAGCAGTCAGGATGAGCTGACAAAGTCATCCTCCAACACCAGGGAAACCCAGATTCACCTAAAGGATCGTCATGACAACAGTCACACCGTTATCAATAATAATCAATAATCAGCTTCCTGTCACCTGTTGAACTCATAGATGTCCTCAATGTTTCCAAACAGAGCGCACACCTGCTCAGGTCGGATCGACAGGTCGCACTGATCGATGATGTGGGCCAGGTAATCCTGGGGGGGAGGAAACAAGGAGACAAGGAAGGAGGATGGGAAGAGAAAGGAAGGGAGGGAGGGAGGGAGGGAGGAAGGGGGGAGAAGAGAGTGAAGATCACATCCAGCGGTGACAAATCTAATTACATTAAAAATAAAATAAAGATCAAATAAATTGGACGAAAAACAAACGTCTGTCACTTTAAATAAAGTTATCAATTGTAAATAAAGTTTTTCTCACTTGCTGTGTCTCTGTTTGTCCAGCAGGGGGCAGACTGACGTCACTGTGATGAGCTTTAATTCTTATAAGTTATTAGTTTTTATTGTTCTGTTTTTCTCTATGCATGAATAGGTTATAAATTATTATTATTATTATTATTACTATTTCTCAGCTGCAGTTTGTTTTTGTTTCATCATTTATATATTTTAAATTATTTTATTTATTATTATCATGGATGAAACCTTAAATTGATCTAATTTAATCACATTTTTTCCCTTTCTGTTAATGCTTATGTGGATCATAATTATCATTTTATTTACCAACTGAATCACAATAAAGCATTAAAATAATGAATATTTCATTTTAATTATTTGTACAAATGATATCAATAACACAAAAGATCATTTTTCTTCTCTTTATAACTCTCATGTTCTTTGAAATATTAATTAAAGTTAAGTCAGTTTGTTTTTTTCTCATGTGATTTTATTTTTATATAAACTGATTTTATTTGTCACATGACGTGTTTTAGATTTAAATTCATTACTGTGAAGCACCTACGTGTTTTAAATAAAGTTTATATGGATGTCATCCTTATATCATTAAATGATCATATTATTATATTTTGCTCTCCATGCTGCGTTCACACGTTGCTGTAGTTCTTTGTTCTGTTTGTTCCTGACCGACACGTTTGGGTCCGTGAGGACGGTTTGTACGGCAGCCTGCAGGGTCACATCCTCCGTGATCCTCTCGTTACATAATCAGTTAATCGGCTCGCTGCAGGACGTCTTAAACGCTTAATTATAGTCTGTGATGTCATCACATCAGAGTGTGTGCACAGGAAGTCACTCCTACACCGGTAGATAAACAGATTAATTATGCAGCACAAATTACCTGTTGCTATCTAATGATAACCAATGATAACCAATGATAACTAATGTTATCTAATGATAACCAATGATACCCAGTACAGCAGGAAGGTTTAACATCCTGTAGAATCCAGTGTGGATATAACAGAGGCTTTTATTTTGAAGGGTACAAGTGTAAAATTTCCTTCCATTGTTGTGAATATGTTTTTATTTGAATAAATGTGATGTAGAAACATTTGTTGGGTTTAGTGTTTAGTAACAGGCTTTTATTGTGAAGCAGCCACAGGAAACAGGATGTAGATAACAGCAGTATTATATTTTAAATCATTCAGATGTTTATTTATAAATGTTTTTGTTTGAAATGTTTTTTATTTGATTCTTTAGGGGGCGTGTTTCAGACGTCTCACCACCTGTCATGTTGCATTTACCTGTGACGCACCTGTTATGATATAATTATAATGTTTGTGTTTATATGATGATGGAGGAGCGGCTCACCTCCACGATCATCCGCAGGTCTCTCACATACATCCTCTCCGTCTCGATGATCTCCATGACGACGCGGTCCAGGTAGGTCAGCTGAGGAGCCATGATGAAGCTCTGCTGACCCAGGCTCCGCCCCTTCCTGTCAGACCCCCCTGCGGGGCTCAGGTCAAGGTCGATGTGAGAGGTGTGGGTGGACGGCGGGGGGGCGGGGGTGTCGTCTCTGGAGGATCCGGACCCCGAGGACAGCGTGGAGATGAGGCTCAGGGGGCGGCGGTCAGACGAGTCAGAGGGCGTGGCCGACGGAGCGCGCTCATTACTGCTGATGGAGGCGGTGGAGAGGCGGGGAGAGTCTGTGGGGGGGAGACCGGGTCAGTGAAAAGCTGAAAAGCTTTTATTTTGGTAGCGAAATCTCAGCAGGAAGATATTTGAAATAGGAAGTCTTATATATTATGATCACTGTAGGAACTCTTTCACAATAAGAGTCATATTATGATCACTGTAGGAACTCTTTCACAATAAGAGTCATATTATGATCACTGTAGGAACTCTTTCACAATAAGAGTCATATTATGATCACTGTAGGAACTCTTTCACAATAAGAGTCATATTATGATCACTGTAGGAACTCTTTCACAATAAGAGTCATATCATGATCACTGTAGGAACTCTTTCACAATAAGAGTCATATTATGATCACTGTAGGAACTCTTTCACAATAAGAGTCATATTATGATCACTGTAGGAACTCTTTCACAATAAGAGTCATATCATGATCACTGTAGGAACTCTTTCACAATAAGAGTCATATTATGATCACTGTAGGAACTCTTTCACAATAAGAGTCATATCATGATCACTGTAGGAACTCTTTCACAATAAGAGTCATATTTGATTAGTGAAGGAACTCTTTCACAATAAGAGTCATATCATTGTAGGAACTCTTTCACAATAAGAGTCATATCATTGTAGGAACTCTTTCACAATAAGAGTCATATTTGATTAGTGAAGGAACTCTTTCACAATAAGAGTCATATCATTGTAGGAACTCTTTCACAATAAGAGTCATATTTGATTAGTGAAGGAACTCTTTCACAATAAGAGTCATATTATGATCACTGTAGGAACTCTTTCACAATAAGAGTCATATCATGATCACTGTAGGAACTCTTTCGCAATAAGAGTCATATTTGATTATCAATCAATCAATCAATCAAATTTTATTTGTATAGCGCCAAATCATAACCAGGGTTATCTCGAGACACTTTACAGAAAGAGCAGGTCTAGACCGACTCTTTGTTAAGTTATTTAAAGAGAGGCCCAACATGAATCCACCATGAGTAGCACTTAGCAATTCGGCACATTGGCAAGGAAAAACTTCCTTTTAACAGGCAGAAACCTCGAGCAGAACCAGACTCATGTTGAACAGCCATCTGCCTCGACTGGATGGGCCGAACATGGGATAGAAGGAGATGCAGGATAGAGACAGGCAAAGAGAGCAACAACAACATATGTTCTTGTTACCACAACAACATATGTCCTTGTTACATGAACAACAACAGACACATACTTATGGTTGCAATGCCAATAATAGTGGTAGACTAGGGTGAAGATTGGCTAAATAAATAAATAAATAAAATTAGCGAGAGAAGCAGAGTAATGATAAAGGCTGAGGTAATCGTAATTGTAACAGTTGAAGTCAACAGGTCTACTATTAGCATTAGCAGCAACAATAATGATACTATGGGGAAGGCTGATGTTAGTAGTTGTTGCAGTCGAGCAGGTCCACAGCAGCAGGTGGTCTGCAGCAACGATCCTCAGGAACCTTCAAGACAAGGGAGCACAAGAACTCCCGGGAAGATATGTGGTTAGTAATGTTAATGGGACCAGAAGATACAGAGTTAATGAGCTGCATTAATATGACAGAGAGAGAGAGAGAGAGAGAGAGGAAGAGAGAGAGAGAGAGAGAGAGAGAGAGAGAGAGAGAGAGTCAGAGAGAGAGAGTCAGAGAGTCAGAGAGAGAGAGAGAGAGAGAGAGAGAGAGAGAGTCAGAGAGAGAGAGAGAGAGAGAGAGTCAGAGAGTCAGAGAGAGAGAGAGAGAGAGAGAGAAGCTTGGTGTGTCAGATCCCCCCGGCAGTCTAAACCTATAGCAGCATAACTATGGGCTAGTCCAGGCCTGAGCCAGGCCTAACTATAAGCTTTATCAAAGAGGAAAGTTTTAAGTCTACTCTTAAAAGAAGAGAGGGTGTCTGCATCCCGGACCTTGACTGGTAGATTGTTCCAGAGGAGGGGGGCCTGGTAATTGAAGGCTCTACCTCCAACACTACTCTTAGAGACTTTAGGTACCACAAGTAGGCCTGCATCCTGGGAGCGCAATGTTCTAGAGGGGTAATATGGCACTATGAGCTCTTTAAGATATGATGGTGCCTGACCATTAAGAGCTTTGTAAGTAAGAAGAAGGATTTTAAATTCTATTCTAGATTTTACAGGAAGCCAGTGCAGAGAGGCTAATACAGCAGAGATGTGCTCTCTCTTCCTAGTTCTTGTCAGCACACGTGCTGCAGCATTTTGTACCAGCTGCAGAGTTTTTAGTGACTTATTAGGGCAGCCTGATAGTAACGAGTTACAATAATCCAACCTGGAAGTAACGAATGCATGGACGAGTTTTTCTGCATCGTGTTGAGACAGGATGTGTCTGATGTTTGTTGTGAAGATGAAAGAAGGCTGTCCTTGATATTTGTTTTATGTGGGAGATGAAGGACATATCCTGATCAAACAGAACTCCCAGATTCCTAACAGTAGTGCTGGATGCCAGGCTGATGCCATCTAGCGCAGCTATATCATTAGAGAAAGAGTCTCTAAGGTGTTTTGGGCCGAGCACAATAACTTCAGTTTTGTCTGAATTAAGTAGCAGAAAGTTTCTAGTCATCCAGATCTTTATGTCCTTAAGGCATGCTTCTAGTTTAGATAGCTGATTGGTTTCGTCTGGCTTCATAGATAAGTATAATTGAGTATCATCTGCATAACAATGAAAATTAATGGAGTGTTTCCTCATGATATTACCCAGAGGAAGCATATATAAGGTAAAAAGAATCGGTCCGAGCACAGAACCTTGTGGAACTCCATGACTAACTTTGGTTTGCATAGAGGACACATCATGAACATTAACAAACTGAGATCGATCTGATCAATAAGATTTAAACCAACTTAGTGCAGATCCTGTAATGAACATTAACTGTTCTAGTCTCTGTAACAGGATGTGATGGTCTATCGTGTCGAAAGCGGCACTAAGATCTAACAGGACGAGTACAGAGAGAAGTCCTCTGTCTGAAGCAGGAAGTAGATCATTTGAAACTCTCAGTGCTGTCTCAGTGCTGTGGTGGACTCTAAATCCTGACTGAAAGTCCTCAAATAAACTGTTGTTATGAAGAAAGTCACATAATTGATTAGCGACTGCTTTCTCGAGGATCTTTGAGATAAAAGGAAGGTTAGATATAGGTCTATAGTTAGCTAAGGTGCCTGAATCATGGGTAGGCTTTTTAAGAAGTGGCTTAATTACAGCTAGTTTAAAAGACTGGGGTACATAGCCCGTCGATAAAGACATATTGATCATATCTAGTAAAGAAGTGCTAATTAGATTAGTGAAGGAACTCTTTCACAATAAGAGTCATATTTGATTAGTGAAGGAACTCTTTCACAATAAGAGTCATATCATGATCACTGTAGGAACTCTTTCACAATAAGAGTCATATTATTGTAGGAACTCTTTCACAATAAGAGCCATATCATGATCACTGTAGGAACTCTTTCACAATAAGAGTCATATTTGATTAGTGAAGGAACTCTTTCACAATAAGAGTCATATTATTGTAGGAACTCTTTCACAATAAGAGCCATATCATGATCACTGTAGGAACTCTCTCACAATAAGAGTCATATTTGATTAGTGAAGGAACTCTTTCACAATAAGAGTCATATCATTGTAGGAACTCTTTCACAATAAGAGTCATATTTGATTAGTGAAGGAACTCTTTCACAATAAGAGTCATATTATGATCACTGTAGGAACTCTTTCACAATAAGAGTCATATTTGATTAGTGAAGGAACTCTTTCACAATAAGAGTCATATTATGTTTAGTGAAGGAACTCTTTCACAGTAAGAGTCATATCATTGTAGGAACTCTTTCACAATAAGAGTCATATCATTGTAGGAACTCTTTCACAATAAGAGTCATATTATGATTAGGGAAGGAACTCTTTCACAATAAGAGTCATATCATTGTAGGAACTCTTTCACAATAAGAGTCCTATTATGATCACTGTAGGGAACTCTTTCACAATAAGAGTCATATTATTGTAGGAACTCTTTCACAATAAGAGTCATATCATTGTAGGAACTCTTTCACAATAAGAGTCATATTTGATTAGTGTAGGAACTCTTTCACAAAAGAGTCATATCATGATCACTGTAGGAAGTCTTTCACAATAAGAGTCATATTATTGTAGGAACTCTTTCACAATAAGAGCCATATCATGATCACTGTAGGAACTCTTTCACAATAAGAGTCATATTTGATTAGTGAAGGAAGTCTTTCACAATAAGAGTCATATTATTGTAGGAACTCTTTCACAATAAGAGCCATATCATGATCACTGTAGGAACTCTCTCACAATAAGAGTCATATTTGATTAGTGAAGGAACTCTTTCACAATAAGAGTCATATCATTGTAGGAACTCTTTCACAATAAGAGTCATATTTGATTAGTGAAGGAACTCTTTCACAATAAGAGTCATATTATGATCACTGTAGGAACTCTTTCACAATAAGAGTCATATTTGATTAGTGAAGGAACTCTTTCACAATAAGAGTCATATTATGTTTAGTGAAGGAACTCTTTCACAGTAAGAGTCATATCATTGTAGGAACTCTTTCACAATAAGAGTCATATCATTGTAGGAACTCTTTCACAATAAGAGTCATATTATGATTAGGGAAGGAACTCTTTCACAATAAGAGTCATATCATTGTAGGAACTCTTTCACAATAAGAGTCATATCATTGTAGGAACTCTTTCACAATAAGAGTCCTATTATGATCACTGTAGGGAACTCTTTCACAATAAGAGTCATATTATTGTAGGAACTCTTTCACAATAAGAGTCATATTATGATCACTGTAGGAACTCTTTCACAATAAGAGTCATATTATGATCACAGAGGGAAGATTTTCACAATAAGAGTCATATTATGATCACAGAGGGAAGATTTTCAAAATAAGATTCCTATTCTGACCACTGATTTTCTTGTGTTGTCAGACTGGGGGCACCCTTTCACAATAAGAGTTTCAGTTTTGAGCTCTAACAGTTCATAAAGATGGAGCAGGTTTGTTTTGTTTTTGAAGTCTAGGATGTGATGATGTGATGATGACATCATCATCATTATTATTAAACCCTCCCTGAGCTTCCTCCTCCACCTGTCCAGTTGGTCGTTCTCACGTCTGTAAACCTGTGGAGCGTTTAAAGAATCTGACTCAGCAGGTTTTTATCTGAAGAAACTCTTTGAACGTTTCTGCTGAGAGCGAGAAAACTGACTTTAACGTCCCCACAAAGTGGCCCTGAACTCAACACAAACATGTGAGCAGTGTTATCTCAGGTTAAAGCACCTGTCTATTTTCGCCTGCTCTCTGCACGCTGCAGAGGAAAGTAAACATTTCAGACAGCAGGCAGGTTTTTACAGTGTAACGAGGTTAATAAATAATAACCTTCGATTTTAAAGTGTGGGAGAGATTATTTTCACTCCACAGACAAAGAACACTGAAACACAGTTTATCTCACACAGACACTGTGGGATGATCATTTCCTATAGCGCTCTATGAAAAGTACACAGGGTGTGTTCATTTAGGTGTGGCGTGTGTGTTCAGTCAGGTGTGGCCTGTGTGTTCAGTCAGGTGTAGCAGAGACAGGAAGGAGCTGCTGTGATGTAGGAGAACATGAGTGTTACCATGTTTATGATCCTTTTTCGTTGACATGCAGAGATTAAAAGCAGCAGCTGTTTAAACCTCCTACCGCTGGATGGCAGTGCTACAGGAGGACGTGAGCTCATTCCGCTAACGTTATTAGCACACAGCTAATGAGCGTGTCCCTCTAACTCTAACTATTCCTTTAAACGCTGTGACTGCTCAAAATAGTTTGTTCTCTTCATCTGATCATCTGCAGAACGGTTTCACATTCATCTTTTATTGGATTCAATATCAGAATAAGAGACGTCTGATATCTGCAGACAGCTGTTAGCTAGTGTTAGCTAACTAAGCTAACCAGACAGTCAAAATAAAGTTTGTAACAGAGTAATCTATGAGATGTTTGTAGTAAAAAGCTGCGACAGTTTCCCACCCTCACTGCTAAAAATGGCCGCCGTGTGTAGTGGGTTGTTGTATCCCTTGTATTTTTTATTTATCTATCTATTCTTATTTTATTTTATTTTTTTATTCTGTATTCACTGACGTGTTTTTCATCTTGGTACTGCTGTAACACCCGAATTTCCCCCCTGGGGATCAAAAAAGGATTATCTTATCTTATCTAATCTTATCTTAGCAAACATAGCGGCTAACCACGCTTCAGAGGGTTTAGCTAAATATCTGAGCAGCTGAGATACGAAGAGTCCACCTGAGACGGAAACAAACGTTTAGAGTCCGATCACAAAGAAGACTTTTTAAAGCTCTTCTCACATCTTAATCTCTGTCATGCTAGCTGCTCCGCTACTGAACAGCCCTGACCCAGTCAGGACACTTTGGTTAAACATCTAGCATGGTGAGCTAACACACTACATGTAAGCTAACATGCTAGTGACATGTTGCAATGAGTTATTTTTTCCTCCAGTAGTGTCGCCTCGTTCAGCCCTGCTGTGCTGTGATTGGCTGGAATTCTAATTCAGGAGACAGCTGTTTGAGTCCTGTTTGAAACCAAATGTCAGCGTTGATTTAACACAAACACGACTGTCCCCTGTCCCTGAACGCTACATGGTTAACGAGTGAACCCGTCTCTGATTGGTTCCTTTAGTAAGGATCGCAGTTTGGGTCAAAACAAAGTGACATTGTGGACACAAACAGTGAACGTCACGTCTATTAGAGCTCTGACGCATGCCAATCACAGCAGAGGGCGGGATCCGGTGGCACTCTATTGGTTAAAAAAATAACTGACAATAAACTAACGAGTGTAAACAAACTCAAATCAACGTGTTTACGAACATGTCTAATGTTGGAAATGTGTCAGATTGCTACATGCTAACGCTCATCGTGTTAGCATCAACCGTTCATCAGCCTGCCTGTTAAAGTGTGAAACACACACACCTGTTTGTTTTTAATGAGAGTTTAAGGATTCATGAAGACGTTCAAAGCTTTGACTGTGACGATGAGGCGTTCAAGAACAACTGTGAGTTTAAACTCCTTCAGTCAGAGGAAACAGCACACTGTTTGAATGAAAACAATTCAAACTGCAGGACACACACACACACACACACACACACACACACACACACACACACTGTGTCCGTTAGCTGTTTGGCTTCCTGCCAGTACAGAGTCAGCGAGGCGTTCACTGACCCAGCAGGAAGGGAATTTATGGCTTCCAGCCACTTTAACATGATAAGAAGCGAGAGGACCAGTCACAGCTCAGAGTTTACATTCAAACACACTCGTGAACTCTGACCCCTGCAGCCGTTAGCACAAACACATGACAGCATCATACAAGGAGGACGTTTCAGTGATTCACAGGGAGGAGAAACCGAGTGAATGTTTTTACTGACTCAAACTGTTCATGTTGTTTATCCATAAAGACACGAAGCTGCAGAACTGTTAGTTCAGCTTGTGTCTGAACTCTGACCTCTTAGTTAAACTGAATAAAAAGGAGAAACATCTGGAAGTAAATGATCCCATCTGTTGTCATGGCGACGCTTCCCAGAGACTCACCAAACCAGCGGCGGATAAAAACTCGTCTGAGACGCCGCTCCTCCCCGACGCTCCTGAAGGAGATCCTCACCTCTTCCTCTGAACATGAACACCTCACCACACCACCTCCTCCCCCTCCTCCTGCCAGGCTGCGCCACATGCTCCTCTGATACCCCATCAGCTCAGGACTACTCCTGCTACACTCACTACAAAAACTTCTCCTCAAGTTAAAAAAGGAGCAGGAGAGGAAACACCCAGGCTTCCTGCAGCTTCAGAGACACCTGAAGGCTCCACAAGTCCACACACACTGAAGCTTCACATGGTCACACTTTAACTACAGAGAGGAGCAGGGGGAGGAGCAGGAAGAGGAAGGCTGGTCACAGACGGAGGAGGTGTCAATCGCAGTGAACATTAAAGAGTGCTGTGTTTGAAATGCCATACTACACTAGCAGCACGTCCTGATGTGGCCGACATGTGGTCTGTAGTATGCAAACAAAAGCTAAATGTGCAGGATGCCAAAAATACCCGCATGTCGTTCTGATTCAGAGAAAATCTCCAGGATGCATCGGACCAGTCTACCTCGCCGACTGTATCCCACAATGCAAAGCGCTGGAACGGCACAGCAGCAGTTGAAATCACGGACAGCAGCAGCATTCCAGCAGAAGGGGGCGCTATAGCTAAAGAAGCAGCGTTATTGTTTACTTCCGCCTGGTGTGGTATACTGCAACATGAATATGAAAAGCTCCTCCATCCTGCAGACTACCGCCCAACGCAGTATGCAGTATGTAGTATATAGTATGCAGTATGCAGTATATAGTATATAGTATGCAGTATATAGTATGTAGTATGTAGTATGTAGTATATAGTATATAGTATGCAGTATGCAGTATATAGTGTATAGTATGCAGTATATAGTATGTAGTATGTAGTATGTAGTATATAGTATATAGTATGCAGTATGCAGTATATAGTATATAGTATACAGTATATAGTATGTAGTATGTAGTATATAGTATATAGTATGCAGTATATAGTATGTAGTATGTAGTATATAGTATATAGTATGCAGTATGCAGTATGTTGTATATAGTATATAGTATGCAGTATATACTATATAGTATGCAGTATGTAGTATATACTATATAGTATGTAGTATGCAGTATGTAGTATATACTATATAGTATGCAGTATGCAGTATATAGTATATAGTATGCAGTATGCAGTATGTAGTATGTAGTATGCAGTATGCAGTATATAGTATGCAGTATATAGTATGCAGTATGCAGTATATAGTATGCAGTATGCAGTATGTAGTATGCAGTATATAGTATGCAGTATGCAGTATGTAGTATGCAGTATGTAGTATGCAGTATATAGTATGCAGTATTTAGTATGTAGTATGCAGTATATAGTATGCAGTATGTAGTATGCAGTATATAGTATGCAGTATGTAGTATGCAGTATGTAGTATGCAGTATATAGTATGCAGTATGTAGTATGCAGTATATAGTATGCAGTATGCAGTATGTAGTATGCAGTATGTAGTATGCAGTATATAGTATGCAGTATGTAGTATGCAGTATATAGTATGCAGTATGCAGTATGTAGTATGTAGTATGCAGTATATAGTATGCAGTATGCAGTATGTAGTATGCAGTATATAGTATGCAGTATGTAGTATGCAGTATGCAGTATGTAGTATGCAGTATGTAGTATGTAGTAAGCAGTATATAGTACAGCATTTCAAACACAGCTGAAGACAAAAATTAGTTAGTTATGAAGAGAAGGACAGGAAACAGGTAGTGACCAAAGGAAGTCAAAGGATTACAGAGGGAAGAGGAAGGAAAGGAGGAGGAGGAGAACAACGGGAGGAGGTGCAGAGAGGTGGAGGTACAGAGAGGAGGAGGTGAAAAACAGGAGAAGGTGCAGAGATGAGGAGGTGGACAAATGGAGGAGGTGCAGAGAATAGGGCTGTGTTCAAAATACCGTACTATATACTACATACTATATCCTGCTAGGATAGTATGGCATTTGGAACACAGCACTCTCTAATGTTTAGGGTCTCACAGCATAAGAGGTAAAACAAATGGAGGAGGTGCATGGAGGAGGTGCAGAGAGGAGGAGGTGCATGGAGGAGGAGAAGGGAACATGTATCACAGGAAAAGAAGAAAATCCTCCAGGTTTTCCTAAATCATCAGACTTTTTGAGAACAACTTCCTGTTTACTAGTGGTGTCAGAGCAAACAGCTGAAGTCGCGTTCAGATTTTGTGTTGTCGCCCGTTGGTCCCCGACCAATCATAGCTCTCCATCTTTCAGCAGCTGTGTGATGTCATCAGGAAGGAGGAGCTAGAGACAGACTTCCTGAGAGAAGAATGTAAACAAAGATGGCGTCTGAAGCGGAGAGGTGGCGCTGGGTGCTTCTCATCACACCTGCGTCCCTTCCTCGTGTCAGAGACACGAGGACAGAGGAGGCAAATCTACCAAATGAGAAATCGGTCAGTAGCGTCACCGTTAGGCGACGTATTTACTGCTGACGTGCTGCTCAGCTGTATCACCAAAACGTTACTTGTCTGTCTACAAACTGCAGACAGATCTCACGTGACTGCGTCCATGTCTCTTAATACTGCATTACCCATGATACCTAGCTGCTGTTGCTATGGGAAAGAATCACAAAGAGATTCTGAATCAGAGGTTTAATTCCTTCACATTGTTTCTGAATCCATTCAAAAGTAAACTTAACTGAGCTTCAGCTTTAACTTCAGCTCAGCCTTAGCATGTAGCTCTGTGTAGGCTGCTTGTTAGTGAAATGCACCCTGGGAGTCGTGGTTTACATCAGTCAGTCTGAAACTCTGAACCTGAGCAGCAGAACACAGCAGTCACTCTCTGAGGAGGAAACAGGACACAACTGCAGAACCCTGTTTCAGATGTTTCACTCAGACTCTGAGCTCACACACACACACACACATTTAATCGTCTCTGTGAACGCTTCAGGATGCATGTTTGTCAGAAAGTTTGTGTTTAAATAAATTGAGTTGATCTCAGATCTCTCAGACCAGGTCGTATGGAAACGACAGACTGAAGGAGTGACGACCTGCAGATCAGCTGATTTGTTTGTTTGTTTGTCTCGAAGCGTCTCGGGGGGGGGGCGGGGTTTACGAGGCAGAATAATGGCCGACTGTTCTGGAGACACAGTGGCGTTCTTTGGCCACGACGTCTCATCCTGATGCCACAGATTCATGTTGTGACTTCAGCTACAATCAAACTTCCATCAGGGGGGGCAACACGTCTGACATGCTGCCCCGTTACCTCAGCTCCTCCTTCAAACAGCACATTTCTAAAGGGAGTTCTGTATAATGATGTGGCTCATTTCTCTGCTGACTTCAGATCTGCAGCAGGTCAGGTTTAATCGTCTCTCTCTAGTGACTCATGATCGGTCGGTTACAGACAGGAAGAGACATTTAGTGCTGACACGTTCCTCAGGAGGTGCATCACTTCCTGTTTGGCTCTGGCTGATCTGCTATCAGCTGGTGAGTCACTCTGTTTACCTGTAAGTGTTTCTTCTCCCCCTCCTCTCAGCGGGGGAGGTAACCGAATGAGGATTATCAGGAAGGAGGGCCAGAGTTCCTGCGTGCCTCAAATGCCTCGCTGTGGGAGGATTAACCCCTTGTCTCCCAGCTGCTCACTGAGGTTTGTGCAGACCAGGAAGACCCTGATCACATGACCTTCAGTCCACCTGAACCTGATCTGAAGTCAGTTCTAACCCGGATCTCTGCAGGCTGCACACACGCACACACACACACACACACACACACACACACACGTTTAACATTCTAGAAGCATAATAATCATAATAATTTAAATAACAAAGATAAAAAGGTCTGAGGTCTGTGTAACGAAACAAATCTTTACACTGTGCACAAAACTGAATACAAACTCTGTTCATGTTCAGGGTTCGGTCCATCATGCTGTCGCGTTTACCATCGCCTCCTCATGACAGGAAGTCTGCAGGACATGCATGAAGTCTGTGTGATGTCCCCACAAGTCAACTAAGCAAACACGTGTGTGTGTGTGTGTGTGTGTGTGTGTGTGTGTCTGTGTGTGTGTGTGTGTCTGTGTGTGTGTGTGCGTGTGTGTGTGCGCGTGTGTGTCTGTGTCTGTGTGTGTGTGTGTGTGTGTGTCTGTGTCTGTGTGTGTCTGTGTGTGTGTGTCTGTGTGTGTGTGTCTGTGCGTGTGTGTGTGTGTGTCTGTGTGTGTGTGCGTGTGTGTGTGCGTGTGTGTGTGTGTGTCTGTGTGTGTGTGCGTGTGTGTGTGCGCGTGTGTGTGTGTGTGTGTGTGTGTGTGTCTGTGTCTGTGTCTGTGTGTGTGTGTGTGTCTGTGTCTGTGTGTGTCTGTGTGTGTGTGTGTGTGTGTGTGCATGTGTGTGTGTGCGTGTGTGTGTGTGCGTGTCTGTGTGTGTGTGTGCGTGTGTGTGTGTGTGCGTGTGTGTGCGTGTGTGTGTGTGTCGGTGTGTGTCTGTGTGTGTGTGTCTGTGTGTGTGTGTGTGTGTGTGTGTGTGTGTGTGCGTGTGTGTGCGTGTGTGTGTGTGTCTGTGTGTGTCTGTGTGTGTGTGTCTGTGTGTGTGTGTGTGTCTGTGTCTGTGTCTGTGTCTGTGTGTGTGTGCGTGTGTGTGTGTGCGCGCGCGTGTGTGTGTGTGTGTGTGTGTGTGTGTGTCTGTGTCTGTGTGTGTGTGTGTGTCTGTGTCTGTGTGTGTCTGTGTGTGTGTGTGTGTGTGTGTGTGTGTGTGTGCGTGTGTGTGTGTGTGTGTCTGTGTGTGTGTGTGCGTCTGTGTGTGTCTGTGTGTGTGCGCGCGCGTGTGTGTGTAATCTGTAATAATAGAGATTAAGCAGTGAGTTAATCCCTCACAGTGAGAGAAGAGAACCAGCAGAGATTCACAACTAACATACCTGAATCTGTTGTCATAGCAACAAGTCGTCAAACCTGCCGTCCAACATGAACCAGTTTAAACCTGCAAACTGATACAAACCAGCTCCAGTAAACACACCAATATAATCCAGTATGAACTCTACAAACCAGTATGAACCAGTCTGTACATAAACCAGCAGAACCAGTGTGAAACCTACTAAACAATGACAAACCAGCTAATTATAAACCAGAACAGACAAGAACCAAATCCTGGGAGAGCACTAATGTAAACCAGTATGAACCCTGGAGACCAGTATAACCACTCTTTAGTCATGAACCAGTTTAAAGTCTGCAAACTGATACAAACCAGCTCCAGTAAACACACCAGTACAAACAGTATTAAACCAGTATAAACCAGGGTTTATGTTGGTGACGTAGCTGCTCTTACGTAACACAGTTAGAGTCAGCTGGTTTCCATGGCGATAAAGACTCTGGTCATGTGACCTGCGATTAGCTTCAAGTGAATGGATGTAGAGACAGACAGGAAGTGACACACACACACACACACACACATCCAATAATCAGGATCAAAGAGATGCAGGTTTACCACCAACCAAACTTATTTAAAAAAACAGCTACTTTAAGCAACAAGTGTTTTACAGTATTACCGTCATTGTTATCATGTTTACATCTGACTGTCTAACATGAAGCTCTCTGATTGGTTGTTCTGCACACCAGCTTCTGATCAGAATCAATGTTGAATTACCTGAGTGAGCATCAGCTGATTGATGGTCCCCAGATGACTCTGATCTGACTGGAAAACGCTGTAAAATCCCAGCTTAACTCAAACAGGGCGCAGAGCGACGAGGGTCCCACTGAAACCAGGTCTGATCAGGTCTGAGTCTGCTCAGGTCTACCTGCAGCTCTGACAGGAGGGGGCGGGGCTTAATCCAATCAGTGTGAGGGGAGGAGGGTGACACGCCCCCTGCTGGCTGCTTACTGTCTCTCTCTCCCTGACGTCTGTCTGTCATCCACCTGTCGCTCTGCAGCTCCACCTGGCTCAGCACAATTATTAATTTTGTCTTTAACCCTTCGAGCTCTGCCACAGGAGCAGTCCCCCAGCGCAAACACTGTGTTTATTATTGTTTTATTGTGCTTTTACAGTGCATGTAGCACAACATGATGATGTCATCAAGGAGGCACGAAGTGACGGTGAGGGAAGTGTTAGTGAGCAGAGGTCTCTCTCTGCTACACTTTAATATTACATCATCAATAAATGAAAACAATGCTGCAGCTGTCATCTGCTGCTGGGAGACGACAGACCGACCAATCACAGCTCGAGGCTGATGACCACTGACCATCACAGAGCGCTAACACAGGATGCTAACACAGAGCTCTATCACAGAGCGCTAACACAGAGAGCTATCACAGAGTGCTAACACAGAGCTCTATCACAGAGCGCTAACACAGAGCTCTATCACAGAGTGCTAACACAGAGAGCTATCACAGAACGCTAACACGGAGAGCTATCACAGAGTGCTAACACAGGATGCTAACACAGAGCTCTAACACAGAGTGCTAACACAGAGAGCTATCACAAATAGCTAACACAGGATGCCAACACAGAGCTCTATCACAGAGCGCCAACACAGAGGGCTATCACAGAGCGCTAACACAGAGCTCTATCACAGAGCGCCAACACAGAGGGCTATCACAGAGCGCTAACACAGAGAGCTATCACAAATAGCTAACACAGGATGCCAACACAGAGCTCTATCACAGAGCGCCAACACAGAGGGCTATCACAGAGCGCTAACACAGAGAGCTATCACAAAATGCAAACACAAAGTGCTATCACAGGGCGCTAACACAAAGTGCTAACACAGAGAGCTAACACAGAGCGCTAACACAAAGTGCTATCACAGGGCGCTAACACAAAGTGCTAACACAGAGAGCTAACACAGAGCGCTAACACAAAGTGCTATCACAGAGCGCTATCACAAGGCGCTAACACAAAGTGCTAACACAGAGAGCTAACACAGAGTGCTAACACAGGATGCTAACACAGGATGCTAACACAGAGCTCTATCACAGAGTGCCAACACAGAGAGCTATCACAGAGTGCTAACACAGGATGCTAACACAGAGCTCTATCACAGAGTGCCAACACAGAGAGCTAACACAGAGAGCTAACACAGGATGCTAACACAGAGCTCTATCACAGAGCGCCAACACAGAGAGCTATCACAGAGCGATAACACAGAGTGCTAACACAGGATGCTAACACAGGATGCTAACACAGAGCTCTATCACAGAGCGCCAACACAGAGAGCTATCACAGAGTGCTAACACAGGATGCTAACACAGAGCTCTATCAAAGGGAGCTAACACAGAGAGCTATCACAGAGCGATAACACAGAGCTCTATCATAGAGAGCTAACACAGAGCGCTAACACAAAATGCTAACACAGAGCGCTAACACAAAGTGCTAACAACAACGTTTAGAAACAGGAACAAAATAAAGAATTCTCATCAGCCTTCAACAGAAGTGAAAGTAAAAATAAACAAACACAAACAGGATGTGACACACAGGGCGAGGGGAGATAAACGAGGCGTTCAGGACACGTAGAGTTCACTATCGACAGTGTGAGGCTCACTGTGACGCTGCTCATCATCATCCTCAGCTTCATCACATGGACCTCTTCAGAGCGCCAAACTCTGACTGTACAGCCAAAACAGTGAGGTCAGACAGCTCAGAGAGACAGACAGGCAGGGAGACAGACAGGCAGACAGCAGCTCAGCGAGACAGACAGGCGTCTTTTGTCCTCTGCTGTGAGAGCTGCTGGTTCCCTCCACAACAAAGAAGAAAGACAGCTCACATCTACATAGACAACAACAGAGACGGGTCACAGCTGAAGACAGACGGGCATGACAGACAGACAGGCAGCCAGACAGACAGGCAGGCAGAGAGTCTCCACCATCAAACAAGCGGCCATGTTTCCTGTCGGGTGTGAGTCAGTGATGACATCACGCACATCAACATTTAAAACGAGAGGACGAGGGTCTCACCTGCATCCATGTGGACGTCATGGGGGGTGGAGTCTTCAGGCATCACACCGTCACCTACACACACACACACACACACACACACACACACACACACACACACGAGGCAGTGTTTTGGTGTGACAGTATGACTGATGGAGACGTTCAGAGACATGAGATGAGCTGATGATAAACACAGTAGTTTAAATGAACAGCAGGAGGTCATCAGAGTTCTGTTTGTGTCACAACAGAGACGAGAAACCTGAGCTCTGAGTGTGTGTGTGTGTGTGAGTGAGTGTGTGTGCGTGTGTGTGTGTGTGTGTGTGAGATTTGTCGTCCTCTGTAGGTGTTCTAACGTCTACTGGTACTGATTTTCAGGACTCGTGACTCGACTTGGACTCGCACATTGACGGCATTCGGACTTGGAAGATGGAAAGGAGGACTCGGACTTATTTATTGATAAGGACTGTTTAATTGTTTTGAATAATAATTTAGTCAGTTTCGAACGAGAGCTGGCACATGTGCTCACCTGCATGTGCTCACCTGCATGCATTTCACCTGCATGTTTGTTCAGAGAGGATCCATGAAACTCACAGTTCAGGAAGTACATCAGAGTCTGTGTGTGTGTGTGTGTGTGTGTGTGGGTGTGGGTGTGGGTGTGTGTGTGTGTGTGTGTGTGAGTGTGTGTGTGTGTGTGTGTCAGCCTGTGGTTTGTCAGGTGTTGCTGGTCAGGTGACATCACCTAGTCAGCTGTCTGTATCTGTTCAGACGGTGATGAGGGCAAAACAAACCCGGTTCTGTGAGGACGGAGACCAGGACAGACCGGCTCCCAGACACCACAGCGTCAGCAGGAAGTGATGTCATCTTTATGTGTCTGATATCTGATGAACCTGACGTCCAGGTGTGTTTATGGAAACAGAACCAACCATCAGGCGACCCCCCAGTGTCGGTCCAGAATCAGACAAGTAGCAATTTAATCATTCCACATCAGACCACCGTCCGTCCACTTCCTGTCTCACAGGAAGTCAGTGAGCGGAGGTTATTTTTACCTTTACCTCCATCAGCAAACAGACGGAGACCCTCAGAGAGACCACAGACCGGTGTGATCCAGTTTACCAACGACTGTCTGATACGAGCAGAAACCTGCAGGCTGAATGAAGCCAACACGAGTGTCAAACCCTGCAGTTCCTCTGGTGTCCACTTGAGGCTGCCTCCAGCAGTGAGTCAGTCCCCATAGAGCCCCATGTTAAACTTTACAGCAGAAATAAACATGTTTACAGCCTGGTACAAAAAACAGTTTGGGTCTCTATAGCTCATTTCTCTCTTCATGACAACTGTACGGGGAGAATCTTTATACAGCTCACCTGTTTACATTATATTAAGGCTTAAAGTGATGCAGCATTAGGGGCGTGGCCTCTTTGAGTGACAGCTGGGAGCTGCTAGCTGTCTGCTAGGTGTCCCCTCAGCTAACTCAGTCACTGAACGTAACCTCTGGGCCGTGTTTGTGCTGTTGGAGCCTTTTGGAGATTTGTTCATGTAAATATCAGACAGATAATCTGTGTGTGCGCTTTATTGGACGAACAGACCGTCCAACACGTCTCACACACTGTTCTTACGCTCATTGTTTTATTTATATGTTAGCACTGATTAGCAGCTACCTGTGTCTCAGCTCACTGTACCTGCTTGTTAGCTCGTTCAGTGTTTAACGGTGATGAATTTTTGGGGCCCTAATTATTGTATAAAATTCATTTTTTAATTTTATATGTGGGTTAGATTTGTTCAGGATAAATGACACACACACACACACAGACACACACACACACACACAAACATCAACACCAACAACAACAACGTGTAAAAATTACGTTTTATAAGAGCTGATGTTAAACCCTGCGACAGACGAGCTGACAGATGCTCTGCCTCTACACTCTAATTGGACTGTACTTATATAGCGCTTTTCTAGTCTTTGCGACCACTCAAAGCTGCTTTTACACTACATATCACATTCACCCATTCACACACTGATGGCAGAGGCTGCTACGTAAAGTGCCCAACTGTCAATCAGATATCACATTCATACCCGTTGGCTATGCTCTAACTCAAATGTCCGTTTGAAAAATGCTGCATTTAATGTTTTCTGCTTTCCGTTAGAGGCACAGAGATCTGCTCACCTGTCCCGGACACTCCTCCGACTCGGTTTAACCCACTGTTCATTTCGGCACAGCACATTTCACCGAGCAGCTCTTACTGTGATGAAATGAGAGAACAGTTCAGACTTGTCTCTCTGTTCCTCGGTACAGTTTATGGTAGGGCGTGTTGGGAGGCGAAGTGCTGCGAAGGAATCCGGATAACGTTAAATTAAACGAACACTCAGCGCTCTGATGTGCACATGATGAGAGCTGAATCACAGATTGACCCCACCTGATTCTTAATGTACCAGGTTACACTGTCAGAAGTGGACGTTTGTTTGAGACACGCACGTAATCTTTAAATGTCGAGATTTCTTTACGGAGTTCTGCACTAACCCTAACTTGGAGCCGCACGCGCGGACAGCGAACTTTAAGTTGTAGAAAGTTTGTCACACTGAGTTTGTGAATGATTGTGATTGTTCATCCCTGTGAATGTTAGAACCCGGAGCAGGAATCACACACACTTCCGTGTAGACCGGGCTCAGCGGGGTGAGAGAGAGACAGGATCCATCAGTCAGACTGTCAGGAACTCTCAGAACCACCACACAAGAACTGTCTCACGTTAGTGTGTGACCGGAAACACGCAGAGAAAGACACACTCACCTCAGCGACCTTTACTTGGAAACAACTTCAGCGCTCTTCATCAGCTGCATCCACTCTGCTCCTCTGTGAGCCTGTCTGTCTGACTCACTGTCTGTCTGTCTGTCTGCCTGCAGGGCTGCGGGTGCATCCGGACACTCTGCGCATGCGCCTCATTTAAAAGAAGGACTTGCACTGGATTTGTTGTCAGTGAGTGCAGGTCACAGGCTGTCATCAAGCTCGTCTATGCTCCATGAATCACACATGACACGTGCATGATGTGTAACACACATCATAACCCTGACCCCTCACAGGTTGACCATGGGCCAAGACCCAAAGTTTAACACATCGGTGCCATCTGGGCGGGCAAATTCCAGTTATGATTTTTTAATTCCTACACATCAAAATCTTTCAAGATCATCTTTCTGTCTTTGTATCTTCTCCCTGGACGGCTGGCCGTCTGTAGATACTTAAGCTCCTCGGTTCTGTTTGAAGAAACGATAACTAATACAGATATTTGATCTACCTGTGGCAGATTTACAGGTGTGAGTCACAGACTTTTTCACGAATCATTCATTTTTTTCCCTAATACCTTATACCTATAATACCTACACATTTGTTGTTGTTCTTGCTTATTGAATTACTGTCATAGTTAACACATGTATTGTTTGTTGCAGGCCAGCATATGGAGACATATACTGCCCATCAGCTGCCCTGTTCACAGCAGTCACTAGGCTAGCTCTGAATTTGAATCAGACACAACAAACCTGTGCCCTGATGATAAGGTTAAGTGCTCGGTGAAGAAACCCCTCCCCTTGTGCCCTCATCCTAATACTTATACTTAACCTACCACATGACCCTTGGTCATCACCGCAACCCAAACAGCACTGACACGTTCGACAGACCCAGGCTCCGTCATACGGGCATACAGAGAGAAGAGTTTGTGTAGAGAGGTGTGCTGGAAAGAAGACGGGGAAGGCAGAGCCAGGGTGAGGCGGCCTGTCCGGGGCCAGCACTCACCCCCGCCGGATCGGGCTGTACGCTCTGCCTCCCCCAAAGAGAGGAGAGAGGAGAGAGCGAGGAAGATGAGGGATTAAGGCTAAAGTAGGTAAGGGTAACTCTAACCCCAAGCTGACACTACCTACCCTACCACAGGGCTTTGAACGGTCCCACAACTCAAACTTTTAGTTAGAAGGGCAGCGAGAGGCAGCACATCAGGGTTATCAAGTGAGCACCTCCCTTCACCAGTGTTTTGTCAAGTTAGACCCACGACACCTCTGGGAGGCTCAGCAGTTAGCTCTGGTGTCCCAGAGCCTCCATGCTAGCTCTCACCGCCCATAACAACACTCGTACTATCAAATCCTGATGAACATCCTAACACTGCAACTGTTCCTGGTGCCAACGCGACGTACGGAGAAGGAACAGCGTAAAGAAGGATTACTGTTACATTTGTTTGGCATTATTTCTCCTCATCCAAATCCACTGACTTGTTCTCACGGCTTCCTCTGACATCTCCTTTACTGCCTTTCACAGACTCTGTCCACGCACTCCCAGTTCTCCCAGTTCTCCCAGTAATGAGATGGTTGATGGTGCTATGAACCCTCTGCATCCCACTTCTACAGGACTAACCCTAACCTTCGATCCTCGCTGTTCAGCTTCTGCTGCCAAACCTGCGTCCAAGCTTTTTCCTTTCCGACGCCTCCTCCACTGTCGCCTTCTACCTTCAGTTCCTGCCGCTGAACATTTTAAAACCTGGTTATGACTCCATGTGTACCGACCCTGTGACAGACTGATCTTACAACCTGACAGAATATGCCTCAAGCTGTCTGTCTCCGAACACGATGGGCACGACGGGTCCCCTTCTACCCAACATGGTAGGTTCTGGGGTGATGGCAGCACGTCGTAAGCAGCCCCTATCAGGAACTTGGTCTGACTATCCTCCACACTCCACAGGTCCCTCCAGCTGAGCTTCCTCTTCTCTACGCTCTCTCAGTTCATCCACTGTCCCTGCTTAGCCTGAGCCACAGCCTTAGTACACCTTCCACCTTCCTCTTGTTGGCGTACCTGCTCCACCAGCAGCTTCCTTCCTTCTCTGGGACTTGCTTTGCTCCACGTTGGTGTACTCGAGCTAACGGCAAACTGGGACGATGTCAACAGAATCACATTAAGAGAAGATAAATATAAATGTGATTTGTTTTCACTTCTAATTTACCATCACATCTCATAACTATATAGCAACCACATACTACCAACACAGAACACTATGTAGCTGCTGACCGTCACAGTTCACTGCAGAGTTGAATATGAAGCTCTGCGTCTCTGAGACGATGTCATGGCCGCAGCACATCAATCTTTCATCACATGTTTGCTTGTGATGAGCTCAGTGTTGATCTTTAGTCTGTAGGATGTTATATTATTATGCCCCACTTTATTCACCCTGTATGGACTTATTGAACAGCATGCGCACAGTCAAACACTTCATCATGTTCATCACTGTTTATGATGTTGGCTGTTTCTGTGCTCAGATCATTCAAAGGCACAAAATGTTCACAAAATATGAAAAGCTGCTCCTGAAGAAAGGCTGTCACATTTTAGTCTTCTTATATCGACCCTATAGACAACTTAGGACAGGTAAGGTTTTGCCCTCTCAGATGGACAAAGGGGAGAACATGTCCAAGGACCCCTCATCATCACAGCACAGATTAAGACGATGCTTGCT
Source organism: Semicossyphus pulcher (assembly GCF_022749685.1). NCBI lineage: Eukaryota > Metazoa > Chordata > Actinopteri > Labriformes > Labridae > Semicossyphus > Semicossyphus pulcher. The sequence continues at coordinate 30,626,604 of NW_027211615.1, read as the reverse complement.
CCCATCTGCACTCTTAGATCAAACTCTTTGTCTCTCTGTCTCACAGTGATAAACAAACATGTTAATCTCACTGACTTTGTTCAGACTGCTCTCACCTGAACAACAGTTATACTGTTCAACCTGCTGATCCGACAAGCTTTCAGCTGATTAACAGTCAGACAGCTGCAGGTCTGAGTGAGCCGAGTGATCGATGACAGACTGACGTCATGTGTCACAATCAGATCACTTTCTATTGGTCCAGAGCTCACGTGGGCGGGAGTAATGGACACAAAATGCTTGTTTCATTGGAGCAAATGGTCCTCATCTGTACACATGCAGTTTGTAATGATGCAGCACAATTTTATAATTTATTATACATTTATTGTAATTGCTGCTCTGCAGAACACAGATCCAGCTGTTCTTCTTCTGTGGTATTTTCTATACCTTCCTTTCACCCTCTTTGACTCTGTTACTGAAAAATGCACCTGAGTGTGTGTGTGCGTGTGCGTGTGCGTGTGTGTGTACCTATTGTGCGTGTGTGGTGCAGAGGTCACAGCTGTCTCCACCTGAGATTTGAATCTGATTTGAATTTAAAGCTGCAGTAATACGTGTTTGACCAGCAGGGGGCAGCAGAGCTCCACAACCAGCTGACAGACCATCAGAATGTGTGTGTGTGTGCGCGCGCGTGTGTGTGCGTGTGTGTGTGTGTGTGTGTGTGTGCGTGTGCGTGCGTGTGTGCCCGTGTGTGCCCGTGTGTGTGCGTGTGTGCCCGTGTGTGCGTGTGTGTGTGTGTGCGCGTGTGCGCGCGTGTGTGTGCGTGCGCTGGGAACAAACTGAGCTGGTATCATTTTAACAAACAAAACTTTAATTCGACATGATGAAGGAGGAGAGACGGTCTGACAGCGTGTGGTCTGAAACATGTAGAAGCGCTGAACATCATCATCGTTTCATCAACACATCAAAGATTCATCGGAAACAAACGTGTCAATAAGTTTCACTCAAACAGTTCAAACTTTATCAAACTGCAGATTAAAAACGGTACAGAGAAGGTGGCGGCCGTTACAAACACCCTGAGAGGATTCAAACACACTAAACTTTATATGTACAGCCAAACATTTACATTTGAAACATAAAACCTGAGACCCAAACACGGACATCATTCAGACATTAACGTCAGCAGGAACCCAGCACACTGTGAAAACAACCAGCAGCTGTTTCAATAAAGTTTTAAATCAAACCTGAGGTTAAAAAAAACAGCTGCTGGTGACAGCGGTGATGACCTCACACAGGAGGTGGTCATGATGTCATGCAGGTTTGGTAGTGCTGTTGTAGACGAGTGTGTCCTGCTCGGACAGTGCCACGTGGGCGGGGCCAGTGGCAACGGGCCTATGGGAGCGCTCCTTCCTGTTCTTGAGGAAACAGTAGGTGAGGATCGCCAGCAGAGCCAAGATGGCCACCGACAGCAGGACAGCCAACGCGATGTTTCCTGTGGAGACAGTGATGTCACTTCCTGTCAGCTGTTTTCCTGCTACACTGTAAAAAGTGATCAGATTACAAATAAAATGTTTGAACATGATTTATGACATTTCTCACCAGAGTCACTTTCTTCTTCTTCTGTCTCATAACGATCAAACATCCCTCTGAAGAACACACTGCGCTCTGCACACACACACACACACACACACACACACACACACACACACACACACACACACACACACACACACACACACACACACACACACACTTTATGTTTGGATATTAATCAGAGTATATGTGTACATGTTTACAATAAATAAAATAATATAATGTCCTGTTTATACACATTTGGACATGTTTAATATTGGATAAATTATCATTAATATTAATGTGTGTGTTTATGCATGTGTACCAATGACTGTATATATAGATGGACGACGTGTCTCCATCTGCTCTCATTGTATGAAAGTGATGTTAAAACAGCCCTGTGATAGGCGCTGCCATCTTGCGATGGTGACGTCATACGGAGCCAGAGTCTGCGCAGTAGAGATCGGCGAGTGAAGCGGCCGTAGCCACTTCCGCTAACCCAAACACACACTTAACTTACCGAAACAACAGCAAGGATCCCGCACGCCGGCGTGTTTAACAGCAGAACAGCTTCTTGTGTTGGTCTGAGGTTAAAGTTCACAGGTATGGAAACTTCAGTGACTGTAGTGATTGTTTTAGTTACGTCTCCTCTCGCGGATCGTCCTCCACACAGAAACCATGTTGGAGAAAAATGTATTTGACGTGTATTTTGATTTTATAGTTTGACTCATGTCCCATCTGTTAACATGGAGGAGGCGGGCTTTAGGAGCTATACTGCAGCCAGTCAGCAGGGGGCGCTAGAGAAGGTTTGGACTCACTGTTAGGGAGCTGTCATGTCGGCCATCTTTTTATACAGTCTATGGTGTGTACATTTTTGTTTTTATCACTGTATGTGTATATATGTACATGTGTTTTAGTTCATGTGAATCAGTACATGTGTATTAGCACATGTGTACTGCAGTACCGGTGACCCCGCTGCAGGTGTCGCTGCACTTGTTTTCCTCCTCGAAGTTGTTTTCGTTCCCATCACAGCCTCCGTAGGTGAAACGGGAACACTTCCTGTCCAGTGGGTCGTAGTACCAGCGGGTGTGACTCGCCCGACACGGGCCGGTGAGGGGGGGCTCCGAGCACCTAGCTGGGGAGGGGCAATTATTAGCATGTAGCGTGTTAGCTTCCTGTGATAGCAGGTGTTCAGAGATAAAGACACTGACCTTTCCTCTCGTTCACATTGATGCTCAGCAGGCGGGTGAAGGTCTGATTCACTGAGGAGGAGGAGGAGGGGGTGTCACTGCTGGGGGGGGGGGGGGGGGGGCAGAGTGTGTGTGTGTGTGTGTGTGTGTGTGTGTGTGTGTGTGTGTATGTGTGTGAGTGTGTGTGTTACGTTTGCTGCAGTGCTCCTCATCCGACCCGTCGCTGCAGTGCTTTACGCCGTCACACTCCAGGCTTCTGTCCAAACAGCAGCCGCTGCTGCAGCTCAGCTGAGCTGGACGACACGCCACACCACACTCCTCTGAACACACACACACACACACACACACACACACATTAACCTGTATACCTGTAACATGTAGCAGAGCTAGTATGAGGAGGTGCATTATGGGACTAACCAGCAGCAGGCAGAGCGACGCTCCTCTCTGACGTCGCTACAGACACACAAACACAAGTATTAAGCAAGTATCACTAATGTGGTGTTTACTGTGTATACAGGTGTGTAGTGTGTGCACAGGTGTACAGGTGTCAGTTGGTTACCTGTGACGCCGCTGCAGGCAGACACACACTCTTCCTTGGACAGGAAGTTGTTGTTGTTTTGTTTACAGCCTCCAAACACAAATGGTTCACATTCGGTCGAAGCAATGTCGTAACGCCAGCGAGGGAACGCAGCGCGACACGGCCCCACCTTCACCGGAGCACGACAGTACACTGAGAGACAGACAGGAGAGAGACAGACAGACAGACAGACAGGAGAGAGAGTGAGAGACAAGCTTTGAGACAGAGACATGGAGCAGGGAGTGCCGTCATGTTGGCTGTGTCGACACACTGTAGTGTTTACGATGTGTCTGCAGACGTCTCGGGTTGCTCAACATGAAACTGATCTAAACATTCAGGTTCAGTGTGTGTGTGTGAGTGTGAGTGTGTGTGTTTGTGTGTGTGTGTGTGAGTGTGTCTGTGAGTGTGTCTGTGAGTGTGTGAGTGTGAGTGTATGTGTGTGAGAGCGTGTGGCAGGTATTCCAGTCCAACCAGTTTCAGTGGAGGTGTGACTCAAACACATACACTGATTCACTCCACTTAACATCAAAACAGCAAGTTGAACTGATCAATAACCTGTTAATTAAACAGTTGAACTGATCAATAACCTGTTAATTAAACAGTTGATCTGATCAATAACCTGTAACCATAACGTCTCTTCAGTGACATATAAGCCCATCATTCATATTTAGACTACATTTCCCATGAGCACTCACAGCTGGTCAGCTCGGGGCTGAGGACGAGCACGGTGACCTTGGCGGCGTGTGATTGGTTGTTGGAGTCGGTGACGGTCAGCTGGAAGACGTAGGAGCCCGGCTGCAGGTCGGAGAGTCTCACCTGGTCAGGTAGATCTGTGTTCTGCAGAATCCAATTCAAAAATAACTTGATTTAAAGGTGCACTCACCTGGTGTTCAGTTAAAGTTCAGTTTGTTCTAATTTTAAGTACTTTGTTTACTCATTCTTTCCCCACAGAGACAAAAGGAAGCAGCTGAGGTCACCTGCACACTCACCTGTACAGGTACACACAGCCACGTTTGTGCTGAAAAACGAGGCAGACTTAAACGTAGAGAATTTAAATGGAATTTGGTGGCATGGGGCCGCTCCAAATATCACTGATAAGGGTAATTGTTCTGAATGTGGTACAATCAGACTTCCTGTTTCTCTCCAGCTGATATCCTGTTGGTTCCCTCTACCTGTGTTAAGCCCCGCCCCCTGTGACTCAGCAGTGTGTACCTCCATCTTGACTCCGTCATTTCCGCTCAGCTGAGTCCAGTGATAGTGTGCGATCTGGGCGTCGCCTAGCGCCAGGCTCTCAATGCCATTGAGTGTCACTGTGTGTCCGGGCTGAACGATGACATCACGACCTGCGATGGCGATGGGTGGAGCCTGCTCACCTAGAGACACAGTGATGTCACAGAGAAGTTTACGAACACAGATTGTGTGTTTATAAAGTATATAGGACACATAGGTCACATGACCCGAGCCCATCTGATTATGTGATTCACTGAGCACCGAGGGAACCAATCACAGCAAAGATATGACACACAGGTCAAACATGGAGGGTTTTTAGATTGATTTGATTTTAGACTCGACTACATGTTCCTCTGTTGCTAGGAAACATCTTTAGCTCTGTCCAATCAGAAGCAACCAGCCATGTAAACAAGAAGTTAATGTAGATCCACAGGACGGTGACTTTGATTAAAACACGTACTGGATGCATGTGTGAATGCTTCCTCCTCCACTGTGAGGTGATGAGCAGGACGCCTCCATCACCACCATCACCCTCATCATCACCAGAGTCCACAGAGAGCAGCATGTCACCTTTCACTTTAACTAACGACCATCCTCTGAAGTTGGTGAGCAGCTAGCTCTTGTTAGCTTTAGCTTGTTAGCTTTAGCTTTTGGAGGACTCTGATTATGTGCTAACTGTGCACGCAGGTAGGCAGGTAAGTCTGCCAATCATCAGACTAATGACAGTGATGATTACCTGTGATGCAACAGATCATTTTAACCATTTAGCGTGCTCTCCTTCTCCCCTCTGAGTACCGCAGGCTGTCTAACACTGTAAACTGTGTGTATCATGTGACATATAGTTTTTTATTTATACTGTCATCGTTTTTTGATCACGTCATCACTTCTCTGTTGTTTTTGTGAGCTGCTGTGAAGTTGATGTTAACAGAGCTCATCTTATCTTACCGTTTATATAATCCAGGTGCACACTCACCTGCAGGGTCTCTCTATTGATCTGAACATTTGTATACTTTAATTTGATATTTTAACTGATGCTGAACCTGTAATAATCCAGGTGTGGACCCACCTGGTCTGGACTCACCTGGTCCCTGCAGGTGTTTCATGAACACGGCCTGTCTGATGTAGCTCTGGTATCCGGCCTGGTTCACGAACCTGCACACGAAGCGGTTCCTGTGGACGCAGTTGAACATGACGCAGGTGTGGTTCTTCGCCGCTGCGGCTCCGGCGCCTTGCGGCTCCAGAAGCGCCAGGTTGCAGCGCAGGTCCTCGCAGCACGCGCGCTCACATGCCTCCGCGGAGCGCACATGCGTGGTGGCCAGCAGAGCCGCTCCCTCCTTCACCGCGTCCTCCGCGTCCAGCACGAAGTTCTTCTGACCGGAGCGGAACGCGCCGCTGCAGTCCGCGTCCTCCGCCGCTCCGGCAACACGCGCGAGGAGGAGGGGGGGGAGGAGGAGGAGGAGGGGAGGCAGCAGGAGAGAGAAAGGGGAGGAAGAGGAGTATGGAGGCATTCTCAGCTGCAGTCGCTGAATGTAGCAGAAAGGACACAGTTCACCGCCTCCTGACGCGTCTCTCCGGTCTGCTCTGACAGTCCCACGCGCCCACAGGAGAGTCGTTTCCGGTGAGTAGTTGATAAAACGGTGGAATCGTTAAAAAGAGGATCCTGTGGGAACAACCTGTGTCTGTGTGTCTCTGCCCAGGTGTGTCTCACCTGCTCACAAACAGGAAGAGAACACACACACTTCTCTCATAGGGCCATTACACCGACGCGCCGCTGACGTCACTCAGGTGTGGTGGCACGATTAATACTTTCTGTCAGCTGTCAATCAATTAAACTTGTTTTATCCCGATGAGTTTCTGTTTGTCTTTTTTTTTTTCCTGAAACAGTTTGAATGAAACTTTTTTGACTCACCAAAACTTTAACTTTACTCACTCCTGTTCATTCTGTTTGTTTACTTGAATCAGAAACTTTATTGGTTTAGATTCTACCTGTGAGTCTCTCACAGCACTGCTCATACTTACACTACCTGTGGATCATGTATTACAGTCTGTTATAAAAGTACAACAAGTCTAAAACATGTGAATATAAAAATGATCCTTTAGATGTTGCATTCAAAGACTTTGACATTGTTGGTGTCAGCGCCTCCTGGTGGACAGGTGAGGAGGTGTTTGGTCTCCTCTTCAGTGAAGCTGCTTTCATGTCGGCTGCAACATGTAACACGTTTAAACACTCATGCTCACACTGAGGAGGAGGAAGAAGAAGAGGAGCAGGAGGAGCAGGAGGCGTTGTTGTGTATCCGAGAACACAGAATAAACATCAATATAAACATCAAAGTGATCAAAAGTGATCAAAAGAAAAAGTAACAACGTTCATTCAGACTGTAGACCGAATGAAATAAATATAAATATATGTTATGATACATACGCTATGTGATTATCACACTGTGTATACTGTATACACAGTACTGTACACTATATGCTGTACACTATATTACAGGCTGAATCCTCACAGAAAACATCAGGTGAGGTTTTGAACTGTGACCAGCAGATGGCGCTGTGTGCTCAGTGATCATTCAGATTGGGTCTCCTGAGAGTATCAGTGAATGTTAGAGTGCATTAACCAATGACTGTTTATAAAGATGGACGACGCGTCTCCATCTGCTCTCATTGTATGAAAGTGATGCCAAAACAGCCCTGTGATAGGCGCTGCCATCTTGCGATGGTGACGTCATACGGAGCCAGAGTCTGCGCAGTAGAGATCGGCGAGTGAAGCGGCCGTAGCCACTTCCGCTAACCCAAACACACACTTAACTTACCGAACACACAGCAAGGATCCCGCTGAAGGGGGCGGAGTTGGTCTGTTGAGTCACCTCATCCTGGGCCTGAGGAGCGAGCGAGGCATGCTGCAGCCTGCAGAAAAAGAGAGAGACCGACGTCTTAACATTCTACTCTGTGCTTCATCACTAGTGTGTGTGTGTGTGTGTGTGTGTGTGTGTGTGTGAGAATACTGCTTCTAGCTGTCTATATTCTTTGTTTAATTAAAGTTTGTGAGTTTGTTCAATAAAAATATGAGTTTATCGGTCTTATGATTAATCATGCTCTTTAAACAGCGACTACAGTACACGTTACCTCACACCAAACCTCATTCAAAATGTTCTCATTTTTCTGTTCTGTTGTTAATGTTCACGTGGTAAATGTAATAATGTTAATAATATGATATAATATAAAATAATATAATATAATATAATATAATACAACAATAATAATGTAACAGCAGAACTAAACTGTCAATAAAGTTCTTTTGAAATTGAATTGGGAGAGAATGACAACAAACTGTCATTCAAACCAAACTCCGCCTTCCTCCACCTTTTTTTCCCTTCATACCTGAGACCAGGTGAGACAAGGATGAACGTGTGGGGGAGGGGCAGAGCGGGAGTGTGTGTGCAGAGGGGGAGGAGAAGCAGCAGAAGAGAGGGAGTCGTGTGTCTGGGGAGGAGAACGACAGAAGGAACCGGACAGAAGGAACACACCTGGACTCACCTGGACTCTGCCGGCCAGGTGAGTGCTCCAACGCTTACCTTGACCTGAGGTTTAATTCTACAGCTGACTGTTAGTAGAACATGGTTCTCTGCGGATTCATTCTTTCCTTCATTGACCTGTGAGGAACCTTTACAGGAAGCTTCCCTTTCAAAATAAATGTTCTGCATGTTCTGTCTGATCTCAGTTAGAACCCTGTAACAGCCCGGCCAGTTCTCCTGTTTAAAGAACTCTGAGCTATAACATCATGGTGTCTCTATCTTAAAGAAGGTTCTCTATGTGTGTGATTTGACTCTCTGCTCTTCTGGAAAGGGTTCTAAGGAGAACCAGAAACAGTTCTTTGGGATCGTACGTTTGATGTTAGTGTTTAATTTCAAAGTATGTTTTCTGTAACCTGATTGGAACCCGGGTCTCACTTAGAACCATTTAGGATATTTCATCATGATCTCACAGAACTGACTAATGAACAGGTTCTGTGTGGCACCAGCAGGGTTCTGGAGGGTCACACTACAGCAGAACCCACTGAGGTCCCCATCAGCTGCTGTTCTAAAGAACATTAAGCAGTAACATACGATTTGTCAGAAAAGGTACAAAGAACCCTAACTGTGCCTGTAAAGAACCCTGTGATAAAGGTTCTCTACAGAACCGGTCTAAGCCTTTACAGTGAAGAACATCTTAGACAGAGATAACAAAACGTTCTACAGAGTACGTGATTTAAAAAACTGGGCTCAGATGGTTCCACAAAGAACCTTTATCAGAACGGTTCTATGTACCACAGAACAGTTATTCTGGCTCAAACTCAGCACAAACTTTGCTTGGCAAGTTGATTTAACTAATTTTAAAGACCCTCTGGACAGCTTTGGGCACAGCTGGTTCTTTAAAGAACCTTCATGAAACTGAAAGCAAAATAAAGAACATTTATAATGAATTATATAATATTATACAATGTTTAGGTGAGTAAAAAAGGTTCTAAGTACAAACAGAAAAACAGTTTTGGCTTGAAGAACCTTCCGTGGACCTCCAGGCTGCGGTGTTCTCCAAAGAACCTTTAGCTCTACAGACGCCACAATTTCCTCGTCTGTTGCTCTGAAGATCCAGTCAAGATACACTGTTAGAATAAATACATATATACTTAGACTGTACATATGTTAGCCTGTGGACGGCTGCTAGCTTACAGCTCATAGCGCTACATGTCGAGAGCTAACAGAGGTCAGCTTCGTGTTTATGATCCTCTCACATTACGCGTTAAATACATGTCTCAGGGGTAGTTCAGTCTGGTTTAGTTAAGTTAAGTTTAGTTAAGTCTAATTTTGTCCTGTGTAGCTGAAGTGTGTGTGTGTGTGAGTGTGAGTGTGTGTGTGTGTGTGTGTGTGTGTGTGTGTGTGTGTGTGTGTGAGTGTGTGTGAGTGTGTGTGTGTGTGTGTGTGTGTGTGTGTGTGTGTGAGTGTGCGTGAGTGTGTGTGTGTGTGTGTGTGTGTGTGTGTGTGAGAATGGAGAGTTGGTGTTAAAGTGTAGTCTTGTTTAGACCTTCATATAAATCACTTCGATAGATCGATAGATACTTTATTGATCTATGTATCGCTTTATACTTTACTTTGATGCTACATAAACTAATACCTGCTTATTTCTGTTGGCGTGGTAACAATGTGTCAGCTGACGGCTCCCCCTGCTGGGTGGAGGACAAACGTTCCTTTGATTTGATGGTTGAGGAGACTAAACTTAGACTTGAGTTTGAGTCCGCACACGACAACAGAAACACGATCACTAAGTTGAGAAGGAGACGCAGTTTGTAGCCGTACACAGAGCAGAGACGGAGAGATTCTTTCACAATAAAAGCCCAGGCTGATTAATCGATCAGGGCTGTGATGATTCACTGACGGACCAGACGAAGGAGTAAACAGGAGAGTTTCACCACTTTGACTGAACCATCAAACATCTGAACATCTGTTCTGTGTGTGTGTGTGTGTGTGTGTGTGTGTGTGTGTGTGCAGAGTGATGCGTTCACTGACTCACTGTGAGTCTGTTGTTTCAGTCAGACTGTGGAGCTGTCTGGTCATGTACTGTGTCAGTTTGATTCCTCAGGTATGTCAGTCACACCTAGATCACACACACCCACGCACACACACACACACGCACACACACACACACACACACACACACGCACACAGAGGAGGGAGGGGTTAGCAAACACTAAGTTATCAAGCTAAACAGTCTGTGGCTAACTCATTAGCTGCTAACAAGCTAGCTAACCATGGTGTTTCCTCAGAGTGAGGTACTCTGCTCTAAAATAACACTGACTGTCACATGTGCTTTTGTTGTGGGAGGAGCCAGGCAGATTGTGATCGGCAACGCCCCCACTGTCCTCTGACTGACCGGATCAGATCATCCACATCCTCCACCACTCCTACTTCACAAACAGGAGGAGGGAGGGGGGTGGGGAGGAAGACGAGGAGAGGGGGAGAGACACGGGGGGGGTGGGGGGTGGGGGGAGAGAGAGGGAGCAGGAGGAGGAGTCTCTGTGCTTCATGGTCTGTGTCTGCTTTCAGGCTGAGTCAGGGCTTCACCTGGTCCACCTGTGGGTGAGAGTCAGTGGCTGACACAGGTATGAGAGCTCAGTGTGGATCAATACATGGAAACAACCTGAAACACAAAGAAGCTGTTTCACAGATTAACAGTTCATGTGTTGCTTTGTTACTGAACAGTAAGAGACAAATGATCCAAAAAACAGCTGTTCACATGAACATGTGAAAACATGAAGACATCAGTGTGAAACCCAAACCGTGGTGTGTGGACCGCTGGTGGCACCAAGACAGTCCTTAATAATGGAAGTTAACAATCTATACAGTTTCAACTGTTATTAATGTCGTTCATATTCATGTGTTCAGTCCAGACACAGTTCATGTGAACGCTTGTTTTCATGTCGTACAGTCAGTGAATCAGTGCTGAACACTTCGTTCACAGTGGCCCAGGTGTACCTGTCATTTTTCATGTATTACAGTTTCTACACATTAATTTATTAAAACGTTGCAGTGATCTAAAAATTAGTTGTTATAACACAAATCTGCTTGTTCTTATGATTGGACGAGACGTGCATCAAAGCATGAAGCAGTGATGCTAACGTTAGCTAAACAGCTTTGTTAGCATCATCATTGCTTAATTATAAAAGCAAACAACAACAACAACAACAACAATAATAATAATAATAATAATAATAAAAACAATAATAATAATAATAGTAATAATAATAACAATAATAAAAACAATAATAATAATAGTAATAAATGTAAAATCTGGACCCTGCCATAAAAAGTGGTCGGCTGTCATTGAAGCTGCTCCATGTTGTTCTGCCTGCAGCTGTAACTTTGGCTCAGGTCATGAAGCAGATAGGTGATTTCTCACCTGGGCTGTTTGGTCGGTTTGTGTCTGACAGCACAGAGAGGGAGGAGGTCATGTGACTCTGCTCAGGTGAAACACCTGAGAACAGGAAGAGGAGCTGTCAGTTCACCGACAGACTTTGCTTCTGTCATCCTGTGTGTGTGTGTGTGTGTGTGTGTGTTTAATGTGTGTGTGATCGGTGTGTGAGTGTGAGTTTGTATTTTGTGTGTGTGTGAACTGTGTGTGTTTATTTAGTGTGTGTCTTTACGTGATTGGACCGTCCAGCATGCCTCCGTCCAATCAGTGCAGGTGTTGTCCTGGTGCTGAGCGTGTTGCTTCCTGTTGTCTCCCTCAGGTCTCATCGTCACTTGGCAGCCATTGCTGCATCGCTGTCTCAATGTTCCGCCGCAGGAAGAGGAAGCGTAGGCCGGAGATCTCAACGCCACAGGACTTCCAGCACCGCGTCCACACATCGTTCGATGCAGCGACGGGCCGCTACGTGGGTCTGCCGCCACAGTGGCAGAGCGTCATCGACACGCTGAGGAGGCCACGCCCCCTGGTGGACCCCTCCAGGATCACAGAGGTGGAGCTCAGAAAGGTGAGGGGGAGGGGCACAAGATGACTTCACAAGGTCTGATTGGTAGATGAACTGTGTGGTCAGCTGATCAGACAGGTTGGATCATTGGTGCTAATGCTAACACAGCTCACGCTAACGCACAGAACCCCCAAACACAAAAGACGTTAGCATGAAAGGTAATGTTAATTAAAAAGTAGTTCATTACAATCATCAGAGTACAGCGTTAGCATGGATAATGTTAGCAGAACAAAATAAACTACGTTAGCTTGAAAAGCGTAGCGTTAGCATCTTAAGGGTAACGCTGTGTTAGCCTTCTGTTTGTGAATCTTCAGCCTGTTCACTTCTGTCCTGTTGCAGCACAAAACAAACATCGTTCAACGCTTTCTGACTGAACGTACCCCAGGTAACTGTTCTCAGTTTGAACTCAGGTGAATCTGACCTCTGACTTCTGACCCTGAGCTGACAGGTTGAGCTACTGACGGTGCGTTCACAGGCTCACTGTAAATGTCATGTTTGTCCGAAGTCCACGCAGGACGCTCACAGAGCGAGACAGTTTAAGCATCAGTGAACAAAGAGTGATCAACAGACACTCGACTGATGATCCTGGATGTTTCTCAGGCTTCAGTCATGGTTCATTTATAAAAAACAGCTTTGCAGCCTCTTTGTTTCTCAACTCGTCACAATCTGAACTTACAAACTGAATCTAATTGAAGAACACATCAAAGTGTTACAATGTAAAAACCAGTCTAGTGTAATGCACTGAAGCTGATCATGTGACCCCACAGATGACTGATTTGTAGCTAATCGCGCACAGCACGCTCTCATCCTGCGAGTCTTTGCTCTCTGCAGACGATTGTTCGGGGGAGCTTCATCGGTCATGAGGACTACATCTCCCACGTGATCTCTGAGATGAGCCGTCTCTCCGTCACCAGCTCCAACTCCCTACGCCGCAGCAGTCCGTCGGCACGGAAACGGGCCCGCTCTCTGGGGCGACTGGGAGAGCTGGCGGAGAACGAGTATCAGTACGAGGAGCTCAATCACCGTGGCGACGGCGGGAAGACGAGCGGGAGCTCCACCTACTGGCAGGACCGGATCCGACAGGTCCGCAGCGAGAGCGGCAGCTCCAAACTTAATGGGGCTCTGCAGAGAGCCAAGTCCACCTGCGAGGTGGGGACTGAGGCCAGTCCCCCCACACCTCAGAGGACAGGTGTGACAGGTACAACAGGTGGACAGTATGCCCGCAGTGAGGGGGCGGGGCTAAGACAGAGGCCAACTTCCTGTCAGTACAACATGCAGACTGTGGAGGCCGGCAGCAGACCTCACCTGAGACACAAAGCAGCTAACAATCACCTGCCCGACCTGCTGTCCTCGTCCAGAGGAACTCCCAGAAGGCCTCACTCCACCTACGACCTCAAGGTGAGAACCAGAGCCAGAACTAGAACCAGAGTCAGAACCAGTATCACAGTCAGGAGCTGTAAATAACATCAGTGATGTAACATAACATCAGTATGATGACAATCAGAGTGTGTGTCAGGCTGACCTGCATGTCTCAGGGTCCTGGAGAAGGTAGATTACTGAGGCCTTACATCCACATCGCCTTACACCCCCCCAGGTGTCATGTGATTGGTTGTCATGATCCAGGTGAGCTCCATCAGCTTCAGACACCACTGTAAGAACATGACAGGTTTTTTCTTGGCTAAATTAGTTTTGAGTTGTGATTTAAAATCGGGGAATGAATCGATGTTTCTGATTTCTGAGTTGGGGTGGTAATGAATTTCAGAGACGGGGAGCAGAGCGGCTGAATGCTCTGCTCCCCGTAATATAATATAATATAATATAATATAATACGATATAATATGATATAATATAATATAATAAAATATAATATAATATAATATAATACGATATAATATGATATAATATAATATAATATAATACGATACAATACAATATAATATAATATAATATAATAAAATATAATACAATATAATATAATATAATATAATACTATGTAATATGATACAATATAATATAATATAATATAATATAATATAATACTATGTAATATGATACAATATAATATAATATAATATAATACGATATAATATAATATAATATAATACGATATAATATAATATAATAGAATATAATAGAATATAATATAATACGATATAATATGATATAATATAATATAATATAATATAATATAATATAGTATAATATAATATGATACAATATAATAAAATACAATATAATATAATAAAATATAATATAATATAATATGATATAATATAATATAATATAATATAATACGATATAATATAATATAATATAATACGATATAATATAATATAATATAATATAATACTATATAATATGATACAATATAATATAATAAAATATAATACAATATAATATGATATAGGATAAGCTATAAGATGTGTCTTTGTCTCCACCTGGTGGTAAAAGATTGCTGCTGTCCCAGCGTTCAGAGAGCAGTGAAGCTGTTACTTGATGTTCTTCTGTCTCCCCCCCCAGCTGACCTCCCCCTCCTCCCCCGTGCTGCTGCCCCCGCCCAACAGCACCAGCAGCCCGCTGGTCACAGGTCGGGGCTTACCTCGCCGCCAGCTACGCCCCTCCTCCAGCTTCCACATGGGAGCTTCTTCAAAGACACCGACCCCTCCGACTCAGGACGTCCCCTCCCAGCGCCGCCCCTCCCCCACAGGCTCCCCGGGATGCCCCCCCTCCTCCCGCCTCTGCCCCTCCTCCACCCCGCAGACAGTGCCTGACGGAGGCGGGAAGGTGACTCACGAGCAGTTCAAGGCGGCGCTGCAGATGGTGGTGGACCCGGGTGACCCGAGGATCACTCTGGAGAACTTTGTGAAGATTGGGGAGGGGTCCACAGGTGTGGTGTGCATCGCCCGGGAACGGCACAGCGGGCGGCAGGTGGCGGTGAAGATGATGGACCTGAGGAAGCAGCAGCGGCGAGAGCTGCTGTTCAACGAGGTACACGGCACAGGCCACGATGAATACTCCTGAGTCCTGCTGAGAACACTGACATACTTTGACTAAACACAGGGTAGATGCAGGATTTCAGTGAAGTGGAGCATGCGATCACTTTACCTGTCACACCTGCTCAGACCAAAGGCAAAGTCAATTTCTTCCCTCATGTTACTCGTTTGACCGCAAGATCATTCGTGCTCCTTCTTAAAGTCTGAAAACAATCTGAGCGTTCGTCCTAAATAAAAATCAGCTTTTCAAATGGATCGACCATCAGAGGGTCAGAGGTCAGAGGTCAGAGGTGCTGTCGGCAGTGAGTAAGGAGAATCCTTCGTCTACTTGCGTCTTTGCATCAACTTTGTTTGGTACCACGCCGTGCAAATGATTGCTCTGCTTTTGGTCTGAACACACCTGTCAGTGTGACATCAGCAGCAGCCTCACCTGTCAGTGTGACATCATCAGCAGCCTCACCTGTCCCTGTGTGTGTCAGGTGGTGATCATGAGGGACTACCAGCACCTGAACGTGGTGGAGATGTTCCGCAGTGCTCTGGTGGAGGACGAACTCTGGGTGATCATGGAGTACCTGCAGGGCGGCGCTCTTACTCACATCGTCAGTGAAACCAGGTGAGCAAAGTCACAGACACCTGTTTGTCTGTTTGTTTGTGTAGAGTGTGTAGTACAGTGTGTTTGATTTGTTTTCAGGCTGAATGAGGAGCAGACAGCGTCGGTGTGTGAAGGCGTCCTGCAGGCGCTATCTTACCTTCACTCTCAGGGGGTCATTCACAGAGACATCAAGAGTGACTCAATCCTGCTGACACTGGACGGGAGGGTAACACACACACACACACACACACACACACACACACACACACAGACCCGAGCAGCCTGCAGGTCAGCGGCTCGTAGCGATGAGAAGACCGGTTGTTTGTCGTTACCTGGTTTGTTTTGTTCACCTGTTCGGAGTGAGCAGTGACTCCGCCCTGTTTGCTTCTTTGGTCTTATAAAGAAAAAACTCCACCTCCACCTCCTTCTGATGGTTAACTAGCTTATTATCCAGGTAATTAATTAGCCACGGGCACAGTTAAGCTGTGACACCTTAGCGACCTTCTTGACCAAATATGGTCACTTCTGGTTTCAAACCCCAAAAACGTCTGAACTCGAGGCTTCAGAAGGCGGTCGACCAACAGGTGACTTCAGGCTATATTTAGTTCCTGGTGGGCTTGAGGAGAAGTCAAAGATGATTGGGTGGGTTTCAGCACTTCTATATTTGTAAACAACCAAGATGGCTGCTGCCGTTGAGTTGTTCATGTAATATACAAATGGGAAGTGTTGGCGTCTAAACCCTGTGATTTAAACGCGTCGTCAGCTGAACCTAACGTACCGCCTTACACCTGTCATTGCTCTGATTGGTCGTAGCGTCCGCAGGTGTTTGGTTGGAGTCTGCTGGTCACATGTTTTGAAAATTAAAATAAACCAGGTTCAAGGTGCTTCACAGTGATGTGACCGTGTCAGGAGGAAAATGTGTGAATCATTGACCAACATGAAGTGACAGTAAAGCAGTCTCATGATCAGTGCAGTGAACTTTTATAACATGTATAATCTGTAATATGAGTCACGCCTGTCATCAGTGTGTCTGACTGAACACGAGTTCACCTCTGAACATCGAGAGTGTCAAACATCCAACAACAGACTGAAGGTGTCGACTTCTCCTTCTCCTTCTCTCTCCTTCTCCTTCTCTCTCCTTCTTCTTCTCTCTCCTTCTCCTTCTCTCTCCTTCTCTCTCCTTCTCCTTCTCTCTCCTTCTCCTTCTCTCTCCTTCTTCTTCTCTCTCCTTCTTCTTCTCTCTCCTTCTCCTTCTCTCTCCTTCTCTCTCCTTCTCCTTCTTCTTCTCTCTCCTTCTTCTTCTCTCTCCTTCTCCTTCTCTGTCCTTCTCCTTCTCTCTCCTTCTTCTTTTCTCTCCTTCTTCTCTCTCCTTCTCCTTCTCTCTCCTTCTTCTTCTCTCTCCTTCTCTCTCCTTCTCCTTCTCTCTCCTTCTTCTTCTCTCTCCTTCTCCTTCTCTCTTCTTCTCTCTCCTTCTCCTTCTCTCTCCTTCTCTCTCCTTCTCCTTCTCCTTCTCCTTCTCTCTCCTTCTTCTTCTCTCTCCTTCTCTCTCCTTCTCCTTCTCTCTCCTTCTCTCTCCTTCTCCTTCTCCTTCTCTCTCCTTCTCCTTCTCTCTCCTTCTGCTGCAGATAAAACTGTCAGACTTTGGTTTCTGCGCTCAGATCAGTAAAGACGTCCCTAAGAGGAAGTCTCTGGTGGGGACTCCGTACTGGATGGCTCCTGAAGTGATCTCCAAAAGGCCGTACGGGACCGAGGTAACGCCCACACCTGATCACACTTTGAGTGTAAACACATGATTTGTTCTTTAAACATGAATCGTGTTTGATCTGAAGTTTTAAAGTCTAACATCAGCTGCTGTCCATGAGTCTGTTGCCCAAGTGCATGCTGGGAGCCTTCTGTCCATGCCTACAAGATGTGTCTGCTGATCACGATCGCGGCTCTTCATTCTTGTTTCCTTCAACATAAAAACACTTTTCACACAGCTTCATGATTAGCTAGTCAAACAGACCTGCTAACAACATGGATGACATGTTCAGGTGTGGTCCCTGCAGGTGCAGGTGGACTCTGACAGTGTCCTGCTTCCCCTCAGGTGGACATCTGGTCTCTGGGCATCATGGTGGTGGAGATGGTGGACGGGGAGCCGCCATATTTCAGCGACACGCCCATCAACGCCATGAAGAAGCTGAGAGACGAAGCAGCACCAAGCGTGAAGAACATCCAGAGAGTCAGTACTCACACACACACACACGCACGCACGCGCACGCACGCACATACACACGCACGCACGCAAGCACGCACGCACACACACACACACACACGCACGCAAGCACGCACGCACACACACACACACACACGCACGCGCACGTGCGCACATACACACGCACACACACACACACGCGCACGCACGCACATACACACGCACGCACGCACGCACACACGCACACAATCAATCCCTGAGTCAGTTTACAGTTTAGATGAGGTGCCGCGTGTAGAAACAGTATGCTCTTATTAGCTAACTGAGCCAGCTCACTTTAAACACCTCACTGAGCAGTGTTCACAATGGAAACACGATAGTGATGAATGTTATCCTCTAACACTGTTACAGAGTGATACTGATGTGTTCCAGGTTGATGGGAATCTGTAGAATCACTTCACTGCTTCCTGTTTAAACAGCACCTGAGAAGACAAGGGGTTAGAAAGGGCTTAACTTACCTTTGATAGTTTATCATCAAACGACAGGAACGGCAGAAGTTGCTAACTATGGCTAACAGCAATGATAGCTTCCTAAAGTAAGCTAATGTTAGTGAGTTTGAAACGTGGCCACGATGTTTCCTCTCCTGGTTGTTCAGTTGTTGATCGATCTGTGAGCAGCATTCTCTACATTAACAAGGTTAGCAAAACGAAATGCAGAAATACGATAGAAGTTTGAGCACACACCCCTCAGCCCCACACCAAAGCAAAATGGCCGCCATGTTACCATGGTGACTGGCAGGACCCTGACAAGAACACAACTTTTCCTAATGTTACATCAAGACTAATTAGTGAACGGTGGTCTGATGTCAACTAAAGAAAGGGATGTGAACGCCACACAAATGCTAACTTGCTAACAGGTTAGCAGGTGAGGTCATGATTAACCTGGCAGCAGTTGATGATGTCACTCTCTGTGTCCAGGTGTCTCCAGTGTTGAAGGACTTCCTGGACTGCATGTTGACTCGTGACACGCTGCAGCGCTCCAGCGCCGCCGCCCTGCTGGAGCACCCGTTCCTGCTGCAGGCCGGTTCGCCGCGCTGCCTGGTGCCCCTGGTGGAGCAGCACCGCAAACGCATGTCGCTCTGCTGAATACCTGGGACTCAACTGAGACACATGTGGCAGTCACCTGAGACACATGTGGCACTCACCTGGGACTCACCTGAGACACATGTGGCAGTCACCTGGGACTCACCTGAGACACATGTGGTACTCACCTGGGACTCACCTGAGACACATGTGGGACTCACCTGAGACACATGTGGCAGTCACCTGAGACACATGTGGCAGTCACCTGAGACACATGTGGCACTCACCTGGGACTCACCTGAGACACATGTGGTACTCACCTGGGACTCACCTGAGACACATGTGGGACTCACCTGAGACACATGTGGCAGTCACCTGAGACACATGTGGCACTCACCTGGGACTCACCTTAGACACATGTGGGACTCACCTGAGACACATGTGGCACTCACCTGGGACTCACCTGAGACACATGTGGCACTCACCTGGGACTTACCTGAGACACATGTGGGACTCACCTGGGACTTACCTGAGACACATGTGGGACTCACCTGAGACACATGTGGCACTCACCTGGGACTCACCTGAGAGCGCTGAGGCCGTATTATTCAGGTCAGGTAGCTCTGCAGGAGCAGGAGACTCCTGGTTTAGTGGATCATTTCAGTGAACTTCATGTGAACCAAACAGATCAACCTGTGAAACCTCTCTGCTGCTCCCTGGTTGACCTTTGACCTCCCAAGGACTTTTCAGAACATTTCAGGTTCCTCCATGTTCCTGAGCAGACATCTTGTCTGTCAGAGAACAATACTTTTTATTTCAACTATTAATGAAAAACATTTCAACCGTTAGTGATGTTCAAAAGTTTGATGTGAAAGAAAACATTTCACTCTGATGGTCAACATGTTTGTGTTTGACTCTGGATGAGCTGCGGTCACATTTCACAGCAGGTCGTCTGATAGATCAAAGGATACCTGTTAGAAGCTCACAGTGTTCTCACACAAACAGGAAGTGACTTCAGTTGGTGGTTCAGACGGTAGCTTTTAAAATCTGAATCAGTTTCCAAACAAACATGACGTGTGAGTTTATGTTCAACTTCAAACGGGTCCAAAATGGAGGATGCTATGTTAGCCTCATAGCTAACATCCAATATAAACTGCTCCTCAGCAGGAACATGGCTGACACACAGTCAGACAGGACAGCAGACTGATGATACACTGTGCACACTTAGCTTCCTGTTTGCGACCAAGCTAACATGCAACATCTTTGCTCTTCAATAACTCTTCAGCTAACAGAGTGAAGAACAGTATTATGACCGAGCAGTGCTAGCATGTTAGCCGTTAGCTACAGTACAGCTGCAGCTGTGTGACACTGTGAGACTGTGCTGGAGCTCTGGCCCTTTAAGACTGCTTTCTTTATGCTAACACCTCCTGTTAGCATGTTGTTGTTGTTAAATGAACTCACAGATTATTTTCCCATGATGCTCCTGTGTCGATGGAGAATCATTGAACCTCTCTGAGTTGAAGTGGATGAACTTGCACAGTTTTATAAAGAATGTGACTTTGCACATGTTGAATAAACGTTTTTATTTTAAATGTTTTACATGAAACAGCAGCTGGTAGTGACACATGTCTGCTGGTCTCTGCTCTGTTCGTCAGACACGTTTCAATGACTCACGTTCTCTACAGCGCGCTGCGTCCGCGGTGTGGAGCTGAGGCCTGGAGATCATTCCTCCTTTAAGTTACTTTAAAGTCACGTTCTCTGTCACTGAGCTACGATGAACACCTGCTCTGTTCTTACACTGTAATGACACAATGACCTTTGACCCGCACTGTCCAGGTTTGTCTTTAAACTCCACCCATCTGGCACACACAGCAACATAAAACTAACCATCAGAGTCAACAATGTACAAAACTGGTTCACCTCATATCTGACCGACAGAACCGAATACGTCGCCCTGGGCAAAGCAAGGTCACACACCCACAATGTCACCTGCGGTGTCCCTCAGGGCTCGGTGCTGGGCCCCACCCTCTTCACCCTCTATCTGCTCCCCTGGGCAATCTCATCAGCAGGCATGGGGTTTCTTACCATTGCTATGCTGATGATACACAGCTCTACCTACGGACAACCCCCACTTCTCCTTCTCCCCTGTCAACATCCACACTCACCACCTGCCTGGAGGAGATAGAGGCGTGGATGAAGCTCAACTTTCTTCAGCTGAACAGGTCCAAAACAGAAGCCGTCCTAGTTGGCACTCCACATCAGCTCCGCTCTTCCACCATCACCAGTATCACCTTCTCCGGCCAAAGCATCCCCCTTTCCACATCTGTCACCAACCTGGGTGTTAAAATGGACCCCCAACTCACTTTTGACATCCACATCAAACACCTCTGTAAATCATCATTCTACCACCTCAGGAACATCGCCAAAATCCGTCCAATACTCACCCTGGCAGATGCAGAGAAGCTTGTTCACGCCTTTGTCTCCTCCAGACTCGACTACTGTAATGCACTTCTCACCGGCATCTCTGGAAAGAGCATCCAGAGGCTCCAATACATACAGAACAGCGCTGCAAGGATCTTGTTGAGGGTCCGCAAATATGACCACATCACCCCCTTTCTAAAATCCCTTCACTGGCTCCCTGTCCCACTCAGAATTGAGTACAAGGTCTCCCTCCTCACTCATCAGTGCATTCACGGACATGCCCCCCCAATACCTGAAAGACCTCCTCACCCTCCAGACCTCCTCATGCACCCGCCGTTCTGCAACCAGGAACACCCTCCAAGTCCCCAGAACCAAGCTCCGCACTATGGGTGATCGGGCCTTTTCCTCTGCAGCTCCGAGGCTGTGGAACACCCTCCCCGACCACCTGAGGGTCCCACAGACTGCAGATGTTTTTAAACGGGACCTAAAAACTTCTTTTTAAGAAAGCTTTTTGCTAAGTGCCTTTTATAGGCTCTCCTTTTAACACATAAAAATTGTCTTGTTTTATCTTTCTTCTCTGTAGAACTTTGAGATTCCTTAAATATAAAGTGCAATACAAATAAAATGTATTATTATTATTATTATTATTATTTAACTCTGAGGCGAGAAAACATAAAAATCAATAAATTAAAAAAAGTAAAAATAAATGATGAAACCTTTTTCAACCTTTCTAAATTAAAGCAGATCAAAAAGAAGGTTTTTAACGGACCTGTGTGACACCGTCAGGTGAGCTGACTGAAGGACCTGTGATGCAGGAGGACAGAGATCAGTGCGTCCAGCAGCGGGCTCAGGTGATCCACCGTCTGTGTTACTGTGACTAACACCAGCATGAGGGGACATTTCAGCCTCTCTAAGACTTGTTGTTGTTTTAATGACCGAAGAAAACAATCTGAAATGTGTAAGATGTTTTAGCCTGAGACATTAAACCGCTTTTTCTCTGGCTGCTCTGGTCCTTTAAAATAATCGCTTTAATTCCAGGTTTAGTAAGTTTCACATGTAGAGTGTTCTTAAAGCAGGTGTAACCCTGGTCCCTGTCAGGAGGGCTGGTGTTACTGAATGGTCCACATGTGGCCGTGTGACTGAGAGAGACATCCTGGTTTCTATTTGGAGGCTGAGAGCCGATGAGTCCAGACTGTCAGAGATAAACAGACACAGACCCTTCAGCCCGTCAGCCACACGCTTCATATCTGAGTCACATTCAAAGCACACACTCTGAAGTGTGCGCCACGTCTGCTGCTGCAGGTTACACACATTTAAAGAAAGCAGCAATTATGTGATAATAAAGGGAGACACAGTTTTAATGAGTGTCAGGAGGTTTAAAGATGAGTAACATGACAGGAAACAGACGGACTCTCTCACTGATGTTAAATAAAGTTCAGACAGTTTGAACAAGACGAGATCCTCTGAGACATCTGAACGGTTTAAATAAGATTAAAGAAACAGTCAAACAAAAAGCAGATTTAAATCATGTTTGGACATAAATTAAAAAGCTTCATGTGGGTGAAAGTTCAGATGAAACTGCTCCTGGAAGTGAAATCAGTTGTTTTATTGTTTTATTGGAGCATGTTTTGGACTTTAGACTTTTACAGAGCAAAAGAAGAATGTGACGGCTTCAGCTGATTCTTGGGATGTGGATACTGAGCTGTCTTGTCATGATGCTACTCTGTCATCCTTTGTTTACTTATTACTACATACATTGTTAAACTTGCAGACTGCAAAGTAATAAGTTCAGCTTAGGGAGCATTTACTGATTCATAAATCATCTCATCAACAGAGCCGGATATAAACGAGTGTTAAAACACAGCAACATGTGACTAAATGACATGTTTATTAAATGAATGAGTGTGAGTGATTCTGCAGAACAAACAGTGCAGGACCTGCAGCAGAGGTGCGGGGCCTGTGAAGATACAGCAGCTGAGTGGAGTCTAAATGGAGAAGCGTCAGGAGGCCCTATCAGCAGACAGATAAGATGTGATGCGTCCTTTTCCTAAAATGGACTTAAACAGCCAAAGGTCCAGAATTTGCCCTCTTGGTGCTTTCACACCCCACGGCAAATTTAGTATCACGTGTTTTTCTTCTTTTCAGTGGTTATCTCCTAATTTGGTCCTCAGGGAGTCCTTATAAACGCCCTCCTGCTGTGAAGAGTCTGCAGTTCTGAATCAGAGTCACCAGAGAAAAGACTCTTCTCAGACGGTTCTCTCTCCTGCCTGCCGTGATCCTCCGCCCTCAACCATGGGTGACGCTCTGATGGCCGAGTTCGGGAAGGCGGCTCCTTACCTGAGGAAGTCGGACAAGGAGCGTCTGGAGGCCCAGACCAGACCTTTTGACATCAAAACCGAATGCTTTGTAGTGGACGACAAGGTAGAATACACGAAGGGACAAATCCAAAGCAAAGACGGAGCGATGGTGACCGTCAAGAAGGAGGATGGAACAACCGTCACCATGAAGGACTCGGATGTGCACCCCCAGAACCCGCCAAAATTCGATAAAATTGAAGACATGGCAATGTTCACCTTCCTCCATGAGCCCGCTGTGCTGTTTAACCTCAAAGAGCGTTACGCTGCCTGGATGATCTACACCTACTCCGGGCTCTTCTGTGTCACCGTCAACCCCTACAAGTGGCTTCCTGTCTATGATGCCGAGGTGGTTGCAGCTTACAGGGGGAAGAAGAGGACTGAGGCTCCCCCTCACATCTTCTCCATCTCTGATAACGCCTACCAGTACATGCTGACCGACAGGGAGAACCAGTCCGTCCTCATCACCGGAGAATCCGGAGCAGGGAAGACTGTGAACACCAAGAGAGTCATCCAGTACTTTGCCAGCATCGCTGCAGTCGGCGGAGGCAAGAAAGACACCAGCAAGGGGACACTGGAGGATCAAATCATCCAGGCGAACCCTGCGCTGGAGGCCTTCGGCAACGCCAAAACTTTGAGAAATGACAACTCGTCACGTTTTGGAAAATTCATCCGAATTCACTTTGGTACAAGCGGCAAGCTGTCATCTGCTGACATTGAGACGTACCTGCTGGAGAAGTCACGTGTCACCTTTCAGCTCAAGGCTGAGAGGAACTATCACATCTTCTACCAGATCCTGTCCAATCAGAAGCCAGAGCTGCTGGACATGTTGCTGATCACCAACAACCCATACGACTACTCCTACATCTCCCAAGGAGAGGTTACAGTCGCCTCTATTAACGACTCTGAGGAGCTGATGGCCACCGACAGCGCCTTTGACGTGCTTGGCTTCACTCCAGAGGAGAAGATGGGTGTCTATAAGTTGACCGGTGCCATCATGCACTATGGCAACATGAAGTTCAAACAGAAGCAGCGCGAGGAGCAGGCTGAGCCAGACGGGACGGAGGCTGCTGATAAATCTTCTTACCTAATGGGGCTGAACTCTGCCGACCTCATCAAAGGGCTGTGTCATCCCAGAGTCAAGGTGGGAAATGAATACGTCACCAAGGGCCAAAGTGTGGACCAAGTCTACTATTCCCTCGGTGCTCTGGCTAAGTCAGT
The DNA here is from genome assembly GCF_022749685.1 of Semicossyphus pulcher. NCBI lineage: Eukaryota > Metazoa > Chordata > Actinopteri > Labriformes > Labridae > Semicossyphus > Semicossyphus pulcher. The sequence continues at coordinate 30,601,704 of NW_027211615.1, read as the reverse complement.
GTACGAGAAAATGTTCAGCTGGATGGTGGTGAGGATCAACCAATCCCTGGACACAAAACAGCATCGGCAGTACTTTATCGGAGTGTTGGACATTGCTGGATTTGAGATCTTTGATTTTAACACTTTTGAGCAACTCTGCATCAACTACACCAATGAGAAACTGCAACAGTTTTTTAACCATCACATGTTTGTATTGGAGCAAGAAGAGTACAAAAAAGAAGGCATTGACTGGGAGTTCATCGACTTTGGGATGGACTTACAAGCTTGTATTGATCTCATTGAGAAGCCGCTGGGGATCCTGTCAATTCTGGAGGAAGAATGCATGTTTCCAAAAGCCAGCGACCAGACCTTCAAGTCCAAGCTCTATGATAATCATCTGGGAAAGAACAAGATGTTTGAGAAGCCGAGGGCTGCAAAGGGGAAAGCAGAGGCTCATTTTGCCCTGGTTCACTATGCTGGCACGGTGGACTACAACATCGGCAACTGGTTAGTCAAAAACAAAGATCCCCTGAATGAAACTGTGGTCGGTCTTTACCAGAAATCAGCCCTTAAGCTTCTCAGCATGCTGTTTTCAAGCTTTTCAGGAGCTGACAGCGGTGACAAGGGAGGGGGCAAAGGAGCCAAGAAGAAAGGTTCCTCATTCCAGACAGTGTCTGCACTTCACAGGGAAAACCTGAACAAGCTGATGAACAACCTGAAGACCACACATCCCCACTTTGTCCGCTGTCTGATTCCTAATGAGAGGAAAATTCCAGGGGCAATGGACAACTGTCTTGTGATGCACCAGCTGCGCTGCAACGGTGTCCTGGAAGGCATCAGAATCTGTAGGAAGGGTTTTCCAAACAGGGTGCTCTATGGTGACTTCAAACAAAGGTACAGGATTCTAAATGCTTCTGCCATCCCTGAAGGCCAGTTCATTGACTGCAAGAAGAGCGCTGAAAAGCTGCTGGGATCACTGGACATCGACCACACTCAGTACAAGTTTGGCCACACCAAAGTCTTCTTTAAAGCTGGTCTGCTGGGGACACTGGAGGAGATGCGAGATGAGCAACTCTCTCGGATCATCACCAGGATCCAGGCTAATGCCCGGGCAATCCTAATGAGGGCTCAGTTTGCAAAGCTTGTGGAACGCAGAGATGCCCTCATGGTCATCCAGTGGAACCTGCGCTCGTTTCTAGGTGTAAAGAACTGGCCATGGATGAAGCTCTTCTTTAAGATCAAACCCCTTCTGAAAAGTGCTGAGTCTGAGAAGGAGATGGCCAACATGAAGGATGAGTTCAACAAGCTGAAAGAAGCTCTGGAGAAATCAGAAACACGACGGAAGGAACTAGAGGAGAAAATAGTGACTGTACTCCAAGAGAAGAACGATCTGACCCTGCAAATTCAGTCTGAACAGGATACACTAACAGACGCTGAAGAACGCTGTGAACAGCTTATAAAGAGCAAGATTCAACTGGAGGCCAAGCTCAAAGAGATGACAGAAAGACTGGAGGACGAAGAGGAGCTGAATGCAGATCTCACAGCGAAGAAACGGAAGCTTGAAGATGAATGTTCTGAGTTGAAAAAAGATATAGATGATCTGGAGCTGACTTTGGCAAAGGTCGAGAAAGAGAAACATGCCACCGAGAACAAGGTTAAAAACCTGACTGAGGAGATGGCTTCCCAGGATGAAAACATCATGAAGCTAACCAAAGAGAAGAAGGCACTACAAGAGGCTCACCAGCAGACACTGGATGACCTTCAAAGTGAAGAAGATAAAGTTAATAGCCTGACCAAAGCCAAAGCTAAGTTGGAGCAACAGGTGGATGATGTGGAAGGCTCGTTGGAGCAGGAGAAGAAAGTCAGGATGGACCTTGAGCGCTCAAAGAGGAAGCTTGAAGGAGACCTAAAACTAACCCAGGAGAGTTTGATGGACATAGAAAATGACAAGCAGCAGCTGGAGGAAAAGCTGAAAAAAAAAGATTTTGAGGTTGTCCAAATAAACTCAAGACTAGAAGATGAGCAGGTTGCTTCAGTTCAGCTCCAAAAGAAGCTGAAAGAAAACCAGGCAAGAATTGAGGAGCTGGAAGAGGAGCTGGATGCTGAGCGTGCAGCCCGGGCTAAAGTCGAGAAGCAGCGCTCCGATCTTTCCCGCGAGCTGGAGGACATCAGCGAGCGCCTGGAGGAGGCAGGTGGAGCAACATCAGCACAGGTGGAGCTGAGTAAGAAGAGAGATGCTGAATTCCAGAAGTTGCGTAGGGAGCTGGAGGAGTCAACCCTTCAACATGAGGCCACCGCTGCCTCCCTGAGAAAGAAACATGCTGACAGTGTTGCTGAACTTGGTGAACAAATTGATAACTTGCAGCGTGTGAAGCAGAAGTTGGAGAAGGAAAAGAGTGAGCTGAAGCTGGAGCTAGATGACCTGTCTTCTAACATGGAGAGTGTGGTGAAGGCCAAGTCAAACATTGAGAAGATGTGCCGGTCAATGGAAGACAACATGAACGAGTACAAGAGTAAGTATGAGGAGGCTCAAAGGGCCATCAATGACCTGACTACCCAGAGGGCCAAGCTGCTCACTGAGAATGGTGAGTTTGGACGTCAGCTGGAGGAGAAGGAGTGTCTTATATCACAGCTGACCAGAGTTAAAACCTCGTACAACCAGCAGGTAGAAGATCTACGCAGACAGATGGAAGAAGAAGTCAAGGCTAAGAATGCCCTCGCCCACGCTGTACAATCTGCTCGTCACGACTGTGATCTGCTCCGAGAGCAGTTTGAAGAGGAACAGGAGGCCAAGGCTGAGCTGCAAAGAGCTCTGTCCAAATCCAACACAGAGGTTTCAGCCTGGAGAACAAAATATGAAACAGATGGAATTCAGAGAACAGAGGAACTGGAAGAAGCAAAGAAGAAGCTGGTTCAAAGATTGCAGGAGGCCGAAGAGGCCATTGAGGCTGTGAACGCAAAGTGTTCATCACTTGAGAAGACCAAGCACCGCCTTCAGAATGAGATTGAAGACCTGATGCTAGATCTTGAAAGATCAAATGCAGCGTCTGCAGCCCTGGACAAGAAGCAAAGGGCCTTTGACAAAGTCATGGCAGAATGGAAGCAAAAGTTTGAGGAGTCACAGTGTGAGCTGGAGGGCTCTCAGAAGGAAGCTCGATCTTTAAGCACTGAACTCTTCAAACTGAGGAATGCCTATGAGGAGTCCCTGGATCAACTTGAGACGATGAAGAGAGAAAACAAAAACCTCCAAGAGGAGATCTCTGACCTGACTGACCAGCTGGGGGAGGGCGGCAGGAGTGCTCACGAACTGGAGAAGATCCGGAAGCAGCTGGAGCAAGAAAAGGCAGAGCTTCAGTCTGCACTGGAGGAGGCAGAAGGATCTCTGGAGCATGAAGAGAGCAAGATCCTTCGAGCCCAGCTGGAATTCAACCAAGTGAAAGCAGACATGGAGCGCAAGGTGGCTGAGAAAGACGAGGAAATGGAGCAGGCGAAGAGGAACTACCAGCGAATGCTTGAGTCTCTTCAGTCCTCTCTGGAATCTGAAACCAGGAGCCGCAATGAGGCCCTGAGAGTCAAAAAGAAGATGGAGGGTGACCTGAACGAGATGGAGATCCAGCTCAGCCAAGCTAACAGGCAGGCAGCTGACGCCCAGAAACAACTTAAGAGCCTTCAGGCATTCCTAAAGGACTCCCAACTCCAACTAGATGATGCACAGCATGGCAACGACGACCTGAGAGAGAACATTGCTCTCCTGGAACGCCGACACAACCTGATACAGGCAGAGTTAGAGGAGGTGAGGGCTGCCCTCGAGCAGACAGAGAGAAGTCGTAAACTGGCTGAACAGGAGCTCACTGACGCTACAGAGCGCATGCAACTCCTGCACTCCCAGAACACAAGCCTGATCAACCAGAAGAAGAAGCATGAAGCAGACCTCCTTCACCTGCAGAATGAGATGGAGGAAGCCATCCAAGAGAACCGAAATGCTGAGGAGAAAGCAAAGAAGGCTATCACTGATGCAGCCATGATGGCTGAGGAGCTGAAGAAGGAGCAAGACACCAGTGCCCATCTGGAGCGCATGAAAAAGAACATGGAGCAGACCATCAAAGACCTGCAGCACCGTCTAGACGAGGCAGAGCAGATCGCCATGAAGGGCGGCAAGAAGCAGCTCCAGAAGCTGGAAGCTCGCATCAAAGAGCTGGAGAACGAGCTGGAGGCAGAACAAAAGAGGGGAACAGAGTCCATCAAGGGTGTTCGCAAGTATGAACGCCGCATCAAGGAGCTCACCTACCAGACCGAGGAAGACCGCAAGAACATGGCTCGCCTTCAGGACCTGGTGGACAAGCTGCAGCTGAAGGTCAAATCCTACAAGCGTGCAGCCGAGGAGGCCGAGGAGGCGGCAAACGGCAATATGGCCAAACTCCGCAAGCTGCAGCACGAGCTAGAGGAGGCAGAGGAGCGGGCCGACATCGCCGAGTCACAGGTGAACAAGCTGAGGGCAAAGACCAGGGACGGATCCTCCAAGAAGGGCCTGGATGAGTGAGGAGATCCTGCGGAGTCACATCACAGGTGTGTGGAACCAAATATTCACTCTGACATGACCCCACAGAACTGATCCGATGTCAGTTTAACTTTTAAAGGTCCTGAAATTTAAACTATTCACAAATAAGGATAAAAAACAAAGTGATAACTATTTAACTTATTGGTGTTGTTGGAAGTATGATCTTTATTCTTGCAGCCTGAAGTTATGATTCTAATATTTATATTTAACATCTAATAAGTGTTTCTGTATGATTGACAGGCGTTCCTGTTCCTGGGGGTCGCGAGGGATCCGGAGAGCAGCCTGAACCCACACAAACACTGTCTCTGTAGTTTTAGGTAAAGTGATGTAGCTGTAGTTGTGATGCTGAGTAGGATTATTATTATTTTATGATGTTAAATATCAAAGCCATCAGACACCAAACAGAGAGTGTAAAGGTCACTGAGTGTGATCACTGACCTGCCTCTGAGCGACGTGTGCCGAAGATCCAAAGTTTATGTTCTTTCATCTTTCCACGTTAGCAGCTCCTGAAATGTCTCTTTATCTGTTTTCACTGCAGTTTAACTGAATCTTTGTTTTCTGAAATTTGGCAGATAAATATCTCAGTCCCAAAAATGCTTTTACTTTGAAATGTCACTTCCTGTTATGGATAACAAACTCTCTTCTTGTTTTAAAATGTACACCAGAAGATGATTGATGGCAAACACGAGTGAATGAAATCATTTTGTCTTTAAATAAAGTCGCTTGTGTTCGCTGCGATTGGTCGACCGTCCTCGTCGGCTGATCAAACTGGACTGCGATTGGTCCTTTAAAAACACAAGCTTTGTTTCTCTGAAGTGACTCTGCACATCACACTGATCTGTGTGTATGAATTATAATGTTTATATGATATATAAATATAAATGTCTCCTCTGAAGTGTTTCGTTGCATTAAATCATGTTCGGATGTTTGGACCTGATCTTCATTTAGTTTGAGAGTTTAAACTGTTTAAATATATTTATAAATATTATAAAGTTTTTCATTATGACGTTTGTTGTTCGTCTGTGTCCAGTTTCCTCTTAAAAATAAAACAAAGTTCACATCAGAGTAAAACGAGAGAAACACAGAACGTTTGCTGGAGACGTTCAGTTTTGTTTTCTCAGCAGGTTTAAAACAACACGAGCTCAAAGGAAGTCGTTTTCAAGGATTTTCACATTAAAACAGATTCAACATTTTTGACCTTAATCCAGACTTTACTTTTTCAAAATAAAAGGTTTCTCTGAATGTGTTCGTGTGCACAGAAAACCAAAACAAACGTTTCATTCATGGATGTTTTTATTTCAGTTTACATCTTCTTTTCTCTGGTCGATGGAAGGAACAGGAAGTAGTGACAACAGACGCTCAACCTTTCAGAATAAAACTTTTTTTTTTCATCATTAAGTCACAATGAACTCAGATATGACTCTCTCTTTAAGCCGTATTTTAATTTGAAAATCTGCTCAAACTTCCTCCCGCTGCCTCCCTCACTTCCTGTGCCTCTGAAGATTTGTGTTTGTGTACATATATATATATATATATATATATATATATATATATATGTATATAAAACTTCAGACGGGACCCCCTCCTCCTCGTCACGGCCTCCACCTACAGCGGGTAGAGGAGGAAGCCGCTGAAGGTGCTGAGCCGACTCTGGTCGAAGATGCTCTGGCCGGACCAGAGTGTGATCCAGAGCCGGGCCCCCTCCTCCAGGACCAGCGGCATGCCGTTGGAGCTGCAGCCGTGTGTGCCCCTGGTGTCGAAGATGGCGAACATATTCACACCGTTATTCATCAGCGCTGCGTTCAGGGACCCCGAATTGCCCACACAGCCTGTGAAGCGGACGTAGTAGACTCCTTTGACTGGGGCTGTGAAGACGCCTGCAGACGGAGGACAGGGAGAACCAGCTCCATCAGTACTTGATGAATGTGCACATGAAGCAGGTAAACACGGCTCTCAGAGCAAGAAATATAAATATGTTCATGAGTCAACAAATAAATAAACAGGTTCTTATTTAAAAACACATCAAAGGAATATTTTATTTATTACATGTCCACCCTTATTTTCCCGCTCTTTCTATTCCCAACTCACCTGGACGAGCCAGCGAGCATGTGAGGCTCATGTTTTTGGACTTCTCCAGTGCTCTCAACTCCATCTGGCCAGCTCGACTGGGTGAGAAGCTGACAGGTGGATGCTCCTCTCGCTTACAACTCTGTGTGTCAGACAACACCGGGGCTCCACAGGGGGCAGTCCTGTCTCCCTTCCTCTTCACCCTCTACACCACAGACCTCAGCCACAACACAGACACCTTCAGAAGAGCTCTGACTCTGCTGTAGCTATCAACAACTGTGAGGAGGCCGAATGCAGGACTGTGCTGGAAACTTTGTCACATGGTGTGAGCAGAACCATCTCCAGCTCAACGATGATCTGATTGTGGATCTGAGGAGGGCTAAGGCACCGCTACCCCTGTTTCCATCCAGGGGGTCAGTGTGGACACTGTGGAGGACTACAAGTACTTGGGGGTGTACTTGGATAATAAACCGGACTGGGCCAAGAACACTGACGCCGTCTACAAGAAGGGCCTGAGCCTCGACTTCCTGCGGAGGCGGAGGTCCTTTAACCTCTGCAGGACGGTGCTGAGGATGTTCTACGAGTCTGTGGTGGTGAGTGCTGTGCTGTTTGCTGCTGTGTGCCGGGGCAGCAGGCTGAGGGTCGCTGACGCCAACAAACTGAACAAACTGATCCACAGGGCCGGTGACGAGGCGGGGGTGGAGCTGGACTCTCTGACGGTGGTGTCAGACATGTTATCACCACCCGCTCCATGATGTGCTGGTTAGGCACCGGAGCACGTTCAGTGACAGACTCAGTCCCCCATGATGCACCACAGAACGCCACAGGAAGTCATTCCTGCCCGTGGCCATCAGACTGTATAACTCCTCCCTGACACGCAGACTGTTGTTATATAATCAGAGCTCTCTGACATTAACGCTGCTCACCTCAGCTGTATTTAAATCACGTGTCACAATGACATCTTATATTATTACACTGTGGTCATATCAAACTTTGTTTATTGTTTAACTATTGTTTTATTCTCTCCCTGTTTGTGTACTTGAATCGTTTATATATTCACATGCGAGTAACGGTGACGCCCAAACTCCCCCAGGGGATCAGTAAAGTATTTCTGATGTGCGTTAGCTCAGTTAGCTGCTCAGCTAGCAGAGCTGTTCTGGAGGAGTAACTAAGAGGAGCCAGAGGACGTGGAAGGAGGCTGCTCCATCGCGACTGGAGACCAAAACAGAAGGAAGGTTCTGTGAGGCGTACCTGTGCTGGGGTCGTATGCGTTTCCCACGTTGGTCGTCACCTTCTTGAACTCTAACGTGATTTCGGTTTCAAACGGTCCACGATGGGTCCACTGCTCGATGTCGACGAGGGAGGCCGAGAACGCCACCTGAGGTTTACCTGCAGGAACACACACGCTGTCATTACATACATAGACTGTATATAGGAAGGGGGCGGAGCCTCTTGGTTTCACAAGTAAGGCCAAACCTGCAGTCTTTCTCATGCCCAGCAGGGGGCGACTCAGTCTGATCCTATAGAAGTCTATGAGAACATGCTCCTCCTCCTCTCCTGATGTATTCCCTCAGTAAACATGTTCCTAAAGACTTTATGGTCTCAGTCTCTAGTTTCTTCTTCAGCACAGCATGATGTTCATTTAGTCACTGATGCTCCCATTGAGAGTCACGCAGACCAGAGAGAGGGGAGGAGTTAGGGCCGTGCCCAAATATGGTCACTCCTGTTCCAAAAAAACAAGATGGCGGCGTTGTTATAGTTCTGACATGAAAACAGGATGGATGTAACCAGGTTATTAACTGTCACATGTTATAAAGACACTTTGGTTATGATGTCAGAAGGCGCGTGATGTTCTGATAAACAGTAGGTTTCATCAGAGCAGGGGTCAAAGGTCAGAGTCATATACAGAGATGTTCATGGACCAGGTTACGCAGACTCAGGATTTATTCTGTTTGTTCTGCATCGTCCAATCAGACGGCTGCTGGTCACATTTAACCCTTCATTAGTCATTCCAGTCTTTGTTGTTGGTGTATGAAAGGAAACGTTCACACGATGTTTCACTGTCCCAGTCTTTAAACACTTCCTGTGTCCTGTCTGCTCTCTACACTAACCTGTCTGTTCTCCACACCATGACGCCCTCTCTGAGTCTGCACACGATAACGTGAATAATCTTCAGACTGACCTCCGACCTCTCGCTCCCTCTCCAGTCTCTCCAGTCTCTCCAGTCTGGCCTCCAGCTGCTGCAGGACTCTCATGCTCTCCTCTGTTGGTGTCTCAGGAGGAACAATCTGCTTGTCTTCATTGACAGCCGTTATGATCTGCGTCCTGACCGCTCCACACGCCGCCAGCAGCACCAGAACCAGAGCAGACATCATCTCAGCAGGAGGAGAACCTGAGTGACTGCAGCACCCAGCTCAGCTGTGTTTGTCGTGTGTCGGACTTCAGACTCTCAGTGTTTGTTTGTTGTTTGTGTTCATGTCTGCTGGTGTTTGGTTAAACAGATTCATCAACCAAACTGGGTCTAAAGTACCAGAGAGTCAAGGTCCAAACCAGGAACACAAACATGTTTACTCTCTCAGCGCTCTGTGAGGTTGACCGAGGGAGCGTTTGACTTTACTCCTGTATTAACACGTCTCCTGTAGTCTCACACAGCCTCCTCCTCCTCCTCCTCCTCCTCCTCCTCCAGGAGCTGTGTCTCCATGAACTCTCCTGCTGCTGACCACGGCCCGGTCTAATGAGCTGTTAGCTGACACCAAAACAAACACGTTACTGAGATTTAATGACAGTGAACAGGCTGAGAGGATGCTGAAATAACGACATCATGACCTGGGCTCCGTTTCAGAAAGGAGGTTCAACAAAGCCTCAGTCTAACCCGGACTGCGGTTTGACTTACTCTGAGCTGAAAGTCGCTTTCTGGTTCCAGAACAGCTGATCAGAGTTAGTTCAATCAACTCTGAGTAGGTTCAGCCGGAGTTAAGCGCGTGCACGCTGACTGTAAAAAGCCAGCTTTAATGGAGCCCTGACACCACGATTCATGGTTAGGGTTAGGGTTAGGGTTAGCCTAACCCTAACCCTATGAAACAGATTAAATATCATTCAGTGGCTGTTTTAATGAGCATCAGCTTTATCCCTAACATGACACTGACTTCACAAACATTATAATTCATGTTGATTAAACTGAATGTGTTAGTTTAAAAAAAATAAAATCCAATAACTTACGGCGTCTTATCTGAGCGCTCTCAGCAGTGGTGGTGGAAAATCTACAAATGATGACTTTGACACAGATTTGTCTTTTGATTTTTTTATCATAATAATAAAAGACTTTTGCAAAGCGGTCAGAGCAGCACAGAGACGCAACGTTTCTTCTTTTAATCTGTAACCGCTCAAACACGCGTGAGACGGGCTGAATGAACGAGGAAGTGAATGAGGGTTTTATATTCTAGAGGGAGGAGACGGAGCGAAACTCTGAGTGTCCTGAAGAAAACCTGCTCGCGACCAGGTGAGGTTCACAGACACAGTTACCATAGTAACCAACTCAGCGTTAAAGTTACCTCTCTTTCTGAAACGGCACCCCGAGGTTTCCCTCATCTCAGGGTTAACAAACTCGGGGTTTCACTAAACCCGCTTTCTGAAACGGACCCCAGGTCTGTCTGCAAGACGACAAGAGATAACTGACTGTTTTTTGAATGGAGTTTGGTTTGGCCTTTTCTGGTGCAACACCAGGACAACTACAGACAGACCTCCAGGACAGAGTGAATCATGTCTCACTCCTCTGTCTGACAGAGGACAGCTCAGCCTACAGTCTCTCTTGTCCTAAAGAGGCCACCATACAGACAATAAGAGGAATCAAGTCCCTGTTTATAATCCTAACATAGAATCAATTAGACAAATGAAACAATGATTACATCCTGCTTTGATATGACTGCATGAGGAAACATCATCAACCATCAGTGAGTATAATAGTGTAACATTTACCTCCACTCTTTCCTGAAGGAACAAACTCTTTCACAGCGCGTGCTCAGTGTGTATCAGAGCTTTGACTGCGGTGACGACTGCTCCGCTGTGAGGGGGAATTATTTACCTTTCTTAACTTTAGACTTTTATTTTGAAGACAGTAGTCCGGAGCTTCCGGTCCGTGGTTCGCTCGGGTTAACTTGACGCAGCTCAGTGTGGATATAAACCGCTGGAGTCCAGATGCGGGTCCGGGTGAGGATGACGGAGGGACCGGGAGACTGACAAGCCTCTGCCGCTCTGCAGACACTCCGCCCCGGCTACGACTGTCAGAACACACCGCCGGTCTGACCCGGCCGGAGCAACATGGGGGACCCGCGGGACTGGATCCCCACATCCGGCCCGGGAGAGCGCGGGAAACCGGCCACCTACACCGGGGACCGGAAGGCGAGGCTGGTGGCGAAAGCCAACAAGAAGTGGGTGAGAATGGTCACCGTGCTGGTCTACGTCCTGTCCGTGTCTCTGGCCGCCGGCACCCTGGCGCTGTACTACAGCCTCATCTGGAGACCCACAGCCGGACCCGGGTTGACCGGGACCGGCACCGGGGACCCGGGAGCCACGACCTCCAGGACCGTGACGACAGACGGTGAACCTGGTGCACGTGGAGACAGTAGGACTCAGTGTGACAGTAATACTAGTGATATAAGTAACACTAAAGTCAGTATGAACCTTCATACAGACTCTGGTGAACCTGGTTCCGGCTCAGGGGACCCCTCTCCCGGTCCCACCGCTCTCATCCCCTCCACCGGACCGGCCGAGTCCTCTCTGGCTGGACAGGGCTTCTCCTCCCCGGACCTGAGCTCCACCGAGCCGCCCGCTGTGACCGCTGAGGATCCGTCCAACCTGCCGACTCACCGGCCCGGGGTATTACCGGGAGTGACCCTTTCAAAATAAAATGAGACGTGTGTATGATGTGCTTTTTTTCTTTACCTGCTGAAGGATCACGTGACAATGAACAGGTGTGTCTGTGTTTACCTGTATTTATTCACTGTGTTTATACTGAGGGTTTATTTAACGAGCTCTTTACATAGTTTAGTTCTACATGATGATTTTATTCACCTGAAGTCTGTGTCCTCTCAGTCAGTCTGCTGTAATATATTTATATATTTAATATTTAAAGGTTTTAAAGGAAACAATAAACCTCCTGAGTCACAACATTGTCTGCTCTTATTTTGTAAAGACATCATCATCACTATTATAACTGTTGTAGTATCTGAGTAAGTGTCTCTGGAATGTGTTAAGTAGGCAGAAGTAAAACAAAGATGTATCAGCGCTTTTCAACCTGAAGGACGAGGTGTCCTAAACAATAGGATGAGAGAAACATGCTCTCACTTCCATCATATATAAGTGCATGTTGAACTGTGTTTCGGGGAGACACTATTTGGCTGAGGGTGTTCTCCCAGGTATTCATGAAGCCTGACCGATGCTGATTCTTTGTAATAAATCTTTGCTTATACAAACAAGTCGGTGTCAACGGAAGCTCCTTTCTTCATCTGAGCATCATCGATGTCTGAGAAACAACACTATATTATTATTATTATTATTATTATGCCATAAAACAGAGTCTTATGGAGCAGCTCTTGGTCAGGAGCATCATGCACCCTCAGACTGTCCACGAACAATCCAAACTCACTGCTGATCTTGTGTTTCTGCTAACAGACATTAAAACACCGTGTGCTCCGTGCTGTGTGTGACTGACAGTGCCGTCCTCTCCGCAGTCTGCACACATCAGCAGGTTCGTTCTGCGGCTCTCCTGCTTCCTCCTGTTCAGTCACTGAATCGTCTCCTCTGAGCAGACGAAGCGCTCCATTCAGGAACAACACAGATTACCTGTCAGTTACCTTTGAGCACACAGGGCTGAAATGTGTGAGTGCAGCTTTAAGTGTAGTCTGTGTCCATTAAATCAGGCCTTTGATGGAAGACCCTCACGGTCAGGTGAGCCGTCAGGTGAGAGATTCACCTCCCTGCATTTCATTATTCTGCAGCCCATCAGCTGTTAATCTGAGCGATTCGATCTGTTAATGTGGAGCTCAAGTCCTCCAACCGCCGCCCTCTCATGCTCATGGGCTCTTAGAGGTTCTACCCCCTCACCGTCAGGCTCACCTTCGACCCCTGATGAAGAATAAATATAGACCTGAATGTTTCACACCTGAACCCCAGGTCGCTCCCTCAGCTGATCAAAGCTTCCGGCTGGTCGCTCCTGGTTTTAATCCCATCAGAGGATTCATCTCCTGAAGCCTCCTCTGTCTGATGGATGTTTATTTTTAAGCACAGCAGACCTGTTCACAGAGCCGCACACTCGGTCGTTAGGTAACCTGATGAAATACACCTGTTGGAGCTGAGGAGGGAGTCGACTCCGAGTTCAGCTGCTGAAAGTGAAGTTTGAATATTTACTCACTTTCATTTGAGGTGGTTAAACGCTGCACTCACCTGTGCACACAGGTGTGTTAGACTGACCTGCTCATTCACTGCTTTAAAGTTTGTATTAAAACTATTCATTTAAAATCATCAGAATAACTCTGACCTGTCAATCAAAGTGGGAGTGACACCTGCAGCTTCCAATCACCTGATTCGAGCGGTGGTGTAGTTGTGAGGCTCCCCCACAGCTCCCCCACGTGGACACACTGCGAACTGCAGGCTGAGCACTGCAGTTCAGCCCCACATGTGAGCGTAATAAACGTTATGGCACAAACGTGCCTCTGTGTGTTTACTCATATTAAACAGAGACACTGTTTCAGCGCGTACATTAAAGCGGATTAATAATTCTACATCCTGTCACATGAAAGTGTGCCTCCATTAATAACAGGATCAAAATAACAAGAAGTGATTAAAGTCTGATTTATAAATGAGAGAAACAGGAAGTGGATATTGAAGCATGTCTCTGTCAGCTTTTGGGTCTAATACAAGTTTAAACAGAATAAAGTGGTTTAATGTGCGATCGATTATCCATCGATCTAAAACAAACCGGACGTATCTCAAAGTAAAACTCTGCATCAGTGACGGTTGTTCACACGCAGGAGGAAACTCTCTGCTGCTGTCTGTGACATGTTCTTTCTGCTGATCATTAAAGAGACAAAGACTTCCTTCAGGCACAGAAAACACAGACTGCCAAACAAACAGAGACAACGAGGACGGACAGAAGTTCACTTGGTTTATTAAGAGCTGAGAAAGGCTCCACGAACTGAGCCTCAGTGACAAAAAGCTTCAGAGCAACAGAAACAGCCGAACACACGAAGAAGAAGCTGCTTCAGGACACCTCAACACAAACAGCCGACCACCTGGAACCAGTACGAAGTCTCTGTCCCAGAGCTGCCCAGAACCATCCTCAGGTCCGGGTCCTGGTTCAGGGGATATTTCAGAAAACAGTCAGAAAGGACACGCTTCATTTGAGTTTGGAACCGGTTCTGAGCTCATTTGGGTTCTTTCTGAGCTGGTCTGGACGTGAGTTAAACTTTAAAGTGCAAAGTAAAGTCATTTTAGTCGGTCTGCTGAGCGGGTTCTGTCCGTTCACATCTGTGTCTAAGGCAGCATCTACTACAGTGAAGACGAAGAAGCAGACTTCTGAACGTCTTCAGATAGTTGCACATAACGTTGATTGTAAATCCAACCAGGAGAAAGAACCCGACAACGAGACGGCGGCATCTGAACTCTGATTGTCAAAATATCAAATGGATGGAGAGGCGATGTGTGGACGTCTGATGATCTGTGACGGACCGACGCTAAACTGACCTGGTGAGCGCTCAGACTGGACCCAGGCCGGTCAGGTGGGCTCTGAAGGTTCTGACTTTGGTCTGAAGTAGTTACGGGAGGTTTTAGATGGGTCAAATGGTTCCTGAAATACCTGGCTTTGTCTGATCCTCGGTCAGACTGATTGTTGGTGGCTTGAACAGTTTACCAACTGTTCTTCTAAAATGGGTTATTCACACCTAATCTAGATTAAACTGGGCCTATTCTGACACGTTGGTTTGGATTGGTTCTTAACTCGTTTGAAGCTGGACTAAGTCTACATTTACTCAGAATCGTAGTGTGTATCTGACATGTTTGTTGTTAATATCCTCTTCTCTTATTGGCTAGATTTGTATTGAATATCATGAAGGCATCATGCTGCACTGTCCAGGGCAGAATTTGATTCAACCTTTTGTGTGGTTGTTTTAGTCGACAGCAAACCAAGCGTACCAACCTGCAGGTGTGAATACGCCTTCAACAGGGACTCAGTCCAGACCTGGAGCGCTGCTGGTTCCCATGAGCCCACCACTGCTAGTGTTTTCTTGTTATACTCTGACGTTTAAATATTCACTTTGTAACAGGGAGTCCACACTTGTACCTGTCCATCCCCCAGCATGCATCACTGAAGCAAAGACAGGAAGGACAAAGACAGAGACAACGCAGTGCTGCCCGTGTGCACCGCTGTTACAGTAAAGGCACCAATCACAGAGCATGTTGGACAGCGAGTGCAGCGTCTTCGTGACACAGTGAATGTAAAGCTAAAAAAGTAACTGAAGGAAAGAATCAGTGTGCTATCAGAAGTCAGTCCTTTCCACAGACCGCGCTCTCTAACTACAACAACAGAGCTCATCGTGTTTCGTCGTCAGAGACTTCAGGAGAAGACGTCGACTCTAAGCCGAGGCGGCCCTCTGAAACGCTGACAGACACTTGGACAGACTCCACAAAGAAACTGAACTTGGCGTCTTCTCACAGGTACGACTCGTGACTTTAATCACAAGAGTTAGCGGTTGTTTTCACACCGCCTAAACTCACCAGCCTGGTTATGTTAGATATATTTCTGACTCTTAAGCTCCTCCCTCTGGTGTGGACGTCACTACACCAACAGGAGCCACAGATAGTTTGATTGTATTCCATCAGTGCTGTTTCCAGCAGCTCTCCGAGGACGCACCAGGTTTGATTTCTTTTGGAGTGCCGGTCTTTACGTGCGTTCACACTGTGAGCAACACAATCACCAGACAACAAGTGAGAAGGAGGAAGGAGTTCTCTCGACAGGCCTGTGGACGAGTCATGGACTGTGTCCAGCGTTTATCTGCCTTTTCATCTGCGGTACATTCTAGTGCAAAAACAATGTGTTGACTAACATATGAGTTACATGACAGAAAATCCAAACTTAATTTACTGACTGGTTTCAACTCCTCCGATGTGACGATCTGTTCCATCTCAGGGTGGTTTTATTTCTTTGGTTTTTTTGAGTGCCTAATAATAATACAAAGATTAGCATCTATTAGTTCTGTGTGTTAAAAACCACCTGAACATCATGTCTAATATTATAATAACAATATACATCTAGTTAGCTCTTTAGCTGGTTAGCTGTGATTGGCGTCTACCTCACACAGTGGCTGTGGATAGTTGGCTGAATTTGCCGCCTTATACTGAATCAAGTGTTTCATCAACAGTCGATTCAGATTTTTATCAGGTTTCTTAAAGAAACATCCCATAATATCCTGATCAAAGTGTTTCTTTCTGTCAAAGTCGAGACGACACACAGAGCGACCGATTACCTGCCCTGTTGCTCGCAGTGTGAACGGCCCTTTAGGTTATGCATATACTTTAAAAGTGCAGATTTAAAATTGTCTTTTTGGTGTTCAAGTGCATACATTTGTTCTCACATTTATGGCTTTTAGTACAAACTTGTATAAATGTAGAGGACGGTTTGGATTGATCCTATAGTCTCTTGGTGTGCTTGGAGTTATAATGGCTCCTCATGTCTTTGCGAAGGCGGAACTTCTCTCCACAGACACCGCAGATGTACAGGTGAACGTCCATGTGTTTCTCCAGCTGTTCGCCGCCAGGAAAGATCTGGAAACACACCTGGCAGATGGTTTCCCCGGCCGACAGGTGGGAGATCATGTGTCTGACATGGTCGTGTTTGAGAAAGGTTCCCTGGTCGCACACCGGGCACACGTAGCGCGCCATGCCTTTGTGCATGTCAGTGTGCAGCCTGAGCTGGCGCTCTCGCAGGAACTGCTTCCCACAGGTCTGGCAGGTGAACTGCTTCTCCTTGGTATGGACGGTGTAGTGCTCCCGCAGGTGGCAGCGTTGATAGAAGCCTTTTCCACAGATGCTGCAGAAGTGTTTGCGGCGGTGATCTGGTTCACTGCCCTCCTCCAGCAGCACCGGGCGGAACAGCTCCTGGTCGTGGCAGGATAAGGCGTGCTCCAGCGCTACACTCTCGTTCTGAAACAACAGACCACAGTGAGAGCAGGCCAAGTCAGCCGCCTCCAGCAGGCCCTCGTCCATCCCCTGTGGCTCCTCCAATAAGGATGCCTCATCTTCCCCGTGGGAGTCCGATTCGCCACCTTGGGATTCGCCACAGCGTTCTGCGTGCTCCTGCAGCTGGCGGCCTTTAATCAACACCTGGCCACACCTCCCACAGGCACATATATGGCCCATGTGGTTGGACAGGTAGTGGGCTGACTTGTCCTCCTCCGTTAACAGAGCACCACACAGTTCACAGGGGGCGGAGTCTGAGTCCTGCTTCTCCTCTTTTAGCTTCCGAAGTTTTGCAGGGATTCCCAAATCTTCACTGCTGGACATGTGGCCTTCAAAGGGCTCACTGCTGTTATCAATACCTGAGACACTGGGCTCTGGTTCAGGCTCTGATCCCATTTTCTCCCTCTGTAAGTCTTTACGCGACGCATCACTGAAACGTGCACTACAGTCTTTGGTGGTGTGCTCGCCGACCCGGACCATTTCTATCTCAGGGAATATGCTTTCTTCTGGTTCTGTCTTGATGGAGACAATCTGGGTTGACCCAGGCTCACCATCTGTCCCTGCTGCCACTGATCTTATAGTGAGGTCAGAGCCAGCCTTGACCTCAGGCCAGTCGTCCTCACCTTTGCAGATCATCCTGTGTTCTTCTATGCTCTCAGAGGTGGAGCTCTCTGCTTTACTGGAGTCATTGTCCCCCTCAACGTTTCCTCTTGGTGGATGAAAAGCCTTACGGTTGGTGCAGGTCAGGATGTGTTCGATTAAAAGCTTCTCACAGCTGAAGACGAAGCCACAGTCATCGCAGGTGTAGGTGCGGCCGAAACGAGGACGGTCTTTAAGTGCTGAACCCCGAGCACTGGACCTCTTTCTTAAATCACATGGCTGCTCGACTGCTCCATCAACCACTGGTGGTGCAACTATCAGGGGAGTGTTCACCACCTCCTCTGCCACCACCGGCCTGCTGACAGTCACTGGAACTGCTGGACGCACAACAGCACTGCTGACAGCTTTTGGTACGTGCTCCACTTCAGGTGCGGCAGGCCTCTGCTGCTCGTACATGCGGACTCCAAACATCATTTTCCCGCCTGCAGGTCCAGTGGAGGAACTGGATGAGGAGGAAGAGGAGGCCGAGGAGGAAGGGGTGAGGTTGGAGCTCCTGATGTCCCTGAGATCCTCCAGCGAGTCGGGGATGTAGTACATCTGCAGGTACGCCATGGAAGCCTTGAGCTCCTCAAACTCATAGCTCCCCACGACAATGCGTCCAAGGTACATGAGCTGCAGGATGAGGTCGAAGCACTCCGCGCTGATCTGCATGTTGCTGAGGTCCAGGCGGCCCGCCCCCTGCTGGTCCCGGATGAACATCATCCGGAAGTAGGAGCTGCAGGCCGCGAGGACGGCCTTGTGCGCCCTGAAGTAGATGTCCCCGATGGCAATAAGGCAGTCGCACAGGAAGCCCCACTCCCGCTGGTTGTTGAGCTGCTGGAGGACATGATCGCTGTGGCTCGGCCTCGCCATCGCCCTGCATTCATCAGAGAAAGACATGAACAGAGAATTTTAACGGCTTTTCTTTCTGCTGTGAGGTTTCTCTGTGGTCAGCTTTTATTGCATTGTGGAGTGTTTCAAAATGTTCGGTGAGTTGTGCTCATCGAGGCAGAAGCAGCCCTCAGTCTGGCTATGACTCATCGAGAGCAGGCGTAAATAATTATGAGATCTGGCTTCAGTCATTTACTTACTTCAGAGTTCTTTAAACTCTGGATTAGTTGTTAGGGAGGTAAAATAAACCGTTACCTAACCGTAACTTTTTTCAGGAGTTTTGATAATGTACGTTTTTTTTTCAGATTTTAGATTTGTGTTGACATACTTTTGTACAATTACTGAAACACAATGATTAAAAATATAACGTAGGATATAGATCACTTGAGCTGGGTGATACTGAATATTTAGCTTTTGTACTTTAGGCTCAACTAAAAACATTTACAGATGAATAACCAGAAGGAAACGTATGAAGCTATCAATGAAGTCCTTTTCACACCTGGAATCTGTGTTTTTACCTGTGTTAAAGGGATACAGACAGGGGACACTTTAATGCTAGTCACACATTTTCACTCTGTTGTGAATTCTGCTGCCTTTTTATAATATCTGACAGAGCACATTAATGAAGTTATTGCAAAAGTCCCAGACCCTGCAGTTCCTCTGGTGTCCACTTGAGGCTGCCTCCAGCAGTGAGTCAGTCCCCATAGAGCCCCATGTTAAACTTTACAGCAGAAATAAACATGTTTACAGCCTGGTACAAAAAACAGTTTGGGTCTCTATAGCTCATTTCTCTCTTCATGACAACTGTACGGGGAGAATCTTTATACAGCTCACCTGTTTACATTATATTAAGGCTTAAAGTGATGCATCGTTAGGGGCGTGGCCTCTTTGAGTGACAGCTGGGAGCTGCTAGCTGTCTGCTAGCTGTCTGCTAGGTGTCCCCTCAGCTAACTCAGTCACTGAACGTAACCTCTGGGCCGTGTTTGTGCTGTTGGAGCCTTTTGGAGATTTGTTCATGTAAATATCAGACAGATAATCTGTGTGTGCGCTTTATTGGACGAACAGACCGTCCAACACGTCTCACACACTGTTTCTACACTTATCATTGTATTTATAAGATGAGATAAGATCATCCTTTATTGATCCCCAGGGGGGAAATTCAGGAATAAGTTAGCACAATGTTGCCTTCAGGTTCAGTCTAAGAGACACGCAGGTAAGAGGAGAAGCAGACATACAGTCAAACCTTGTGAAACCTGAGCACAGTTTTACTCTTCCGTTCCGGTCACTTTGAGCTTTGAAGAGTTTGATGGAGTTTGACCTTTGACACCACACCACACCACAGTCTGTAGTAAAAACGTATAAAATAAGATCTCAC
Source organism: Semicossyphus pulcher (assembly GCF_022749685.1). Classification (NCBI taxonomy): domain Eukaryota; kingdom Metazoa; phylum Chordata; class Actinopteri; order Labriformes; family Labridae; genus Semicossyphus; species Semicossyphus pulcher. The sequence goes on along the minus strand of NW_027211615.1, from coordinate 30,581,965 downwards.
AGTCTCAGTGGAGAGTTTACAGTCAGTGAGCTGCAGCAGACCTCAGCTCAATGTCCGCCCCCGCAGAGCCGCCGCGGGCATGCGGAGCGACAGTCACGCATTCATCGTCAGTTAATCACGGAGAGAACCGTCCTGACAGCACCCACACCGAGCCGTGAGGAGCGGGAGAGAGAACACTGAAGAGACAGACAGAAGGGAGAGGCCGCCCGCACTCACGAGCTAAAATGGAGATTACTGCTCCTCGGTGGTTAGCTACGTGAAGCTAACAGCCCATAGCATCGATTAGACCGGATATTACTGCGGGTAGAGTTTCAAAATATGAATGATAAAACTCGACCGGCTGTGCTATGGACACGAAGATTGTTAACATTAGTCTTTCAACCCATACAAACTAAATATAGTTCGGCTTTAATAAAAAAATGAAACAATACAACAGGCATTTGAGTTCATGTACACTTAAGTGAAGTCGATTTCGTCGCTGAGATCATTCTTGTGAAAACCCACACCGGATGTAGCTGTTGTAAATGCCGCCAAAGTGACGTTACAGTGATATCTCCCGCAAACAGTCCCGCCACCCCCGCACTGCCACCCGCAGTCAGCTAGCACCGAGAGCAGCAGGCCGCGGGGATTTTATCAGCTCTCCCGACTAGGCGGCTCTCAAGGCCGGACCTAGACCTGAGGACTCACCGTGGGTACCGGAGGCCGGCGGAGGAGCTGCTGCTGGCGGCGGGGGTGTGTGGAGGTTCCCGGGGGTCTGGAAGTTTCCTGTCCGGAGGTTTGTTGTGTTCAGGCGGAAAGTTGAGACGAAGGAGAAGCCTCTTCTTCTTCTCCGCCTGCAGGATGAAAGAACTTCCGCACAGTCTGCCGCTACGTCAAGCCGGACACAGTGAGGAGGACAAAATAAAAGACTTCCGGTTGTTATGCTGGACTTGATAAGAAATAAACGTCATGCAGCGCAGCTTCCTGAAAAGAATTTTCCATCAATTTTGCTGCTCTACATTCTGACTTTTATTTCTTTCTTCTTCTGTAAAGTTCCCCTGCTACAGTAGAAGTAAAATTACATTATTTCTAAAAAAATAAATTAATAATAAGACACACGAAAAGAACAGAACAAACCACTTTCCTCACGAGCTGTTAAAAAACTTCTGATAAAAAATATTCCTGATAATTATTTCTTTGATTGGTTTCATACCAATCATTTAACTCCCCAAGACGTTTTCTACCGACACATGTAGAATACAAAGTCTATGTGGTATAACTAAATAAAAATATGACTATTACTTTGAAAACCCTCACAGGAAACATTACATACTATTCTTTTGTCTGACTTGACGGGGGTGAACCGGGGACGCGTGCCAGCCTGAGCCACCGAAGATGGTAAAAAAGATGAGACGTTTCACTCTGAGAGTCAGAACAGAGATTTAATGAAGCAGCGACATCTCACTCTGTTTCATTTCACTGAGCCCAGTTTGAGTTCACTGTGTGAAGTTTATGGAGCAGGTGCACAAAGAAAATCAATACATTATCTGTTGACTCAAGTGTGACGTACATGTCTCTGATTGAAATGTTCTGTTTCTGAATGTAACGACAAATGTTCCTTTAAGCATCACACCAGATATTTCTTTCTGTATTGAATAGCACCTGTCAGTGTGACACACATACACACACACACACACACACACACACACACACACACACACACTGATCACTGGTTTGTAAGTTTGTTATTAATAATCCTAAATATGTTTGGTTTGGTGAAATCCTCCCAGCATGCACTGGGGCTGCAGGTTCATGTGTTGTGTGAGCCTCTGTGACATGAAGTCATGTGTCGATGTTTGTTTCTTAAAGTCTCTCACTGTTAAACTCCTCCACACGAACACGATGGTGCGGTGTTTAAGAACATCTATATTCCTCTGATTGCACACAGACTGATCCGTCACGTGTGCTCGTCTACAGGAGCAAATATAAGGAACATATCAGACCAGTAGGACTCGTTCCTTTATTCTGTAAACAGTTATTCAGAATATTCGTTTGCTGGAACATTTTTTATCAGTTAATCTTCAACACTAAATAAATCAAACATTTATATCTCTGTGGTTTCTTTCAGGAAATCAATAAGAAATGCTTTATGCTGTAGACTATTATTATTATTATTATTATTTTTATAATTGTAAATAAAACATTACTATTAGTATGTATTGTTATCATGAGAATACCAACAGCTCGGTTCCATCAGTAGATTTTCTTTGTTTCCGTCTTTAAGTAAAGATCGTGTTGAGCTGATTATTTCCGATCGATCTGGTTTAAAACGAGTCAATCAGCTCGGTATTGATCAGTTATTACATGTCGGTGAAGACACAGTCAGATCACGTGACCAGCCCCTTTGACCCTTCCTCTCGCGAGACGTGACGCGGCTTTCTGCGAGATCATCTGCAGCAACAAATCGGCTCCTCAACCTGAAGACAATCTGCTCATTTTTGCGGTAAGACACCGATTAACGGCCGCCGGGCACGGCGCGCGTGCACGGCACAAACACACACACAGCCGCCGTGTGTGAGCGGCGGGTGAGCGTGCGCACGCGCCTGTGTGCGATCAGGTGAATGAGGACGTGCGTGTTGCTGCATCTGAATGAGACAGAGGATGGAGGAGGCTGCAGCATCATGCGCGCGACACGACGTGCACGCGCAGTGCTGGTTTGTTGTTTGGTCTGTTTCCGGTCAGGGACGTTAGTCATCTGCTTAAGACCCCCCCCCCCCCCCCACAGTGTGTATGTTGGTGTGTGTGAGAGAGAGAGAGAGAGAGAGAGAGGTGTGTATTTCCGTGTGTATGTTTGTGCGTTTGTGTGTGTGATCAGTTGACCTTCACTGAGGTCAGAGGTCAGGTTCTGCTCACCTGTCCAGGTGTTCTCAGCCTTGAGTATAGACTGCAGGTGGGCGGGGCTTGCAGGAGATCACGTGACGTCATTAAACATGGCATGGCCTACCTGCAGCAGGTGTCTGTGGGTGCTTCTCGTTACATTCTTTTGCGCGTCCTCGCGTCCTCTCTCCTCGACTGAAATCCCTCCCCCTCCGCCATGACGGAGGATCTTCCAATTTCTTAAATGCACCTGAAGGAGACGAGGATGGAGGAGAGAGGAGGCTCCAGGAGGAGCTCCGAGCAAGGACACACAGGTGGATCCTACACTGAAGTGTTTTAAACAAAGACGTGACGTGATTGGTGCGGAGGTGCGACACAGATCGCTCTTTATTCTCACCGTTTATTCTCACAGCGCGGATCTACAGAAAATGTAACAGTTTAATGAGCCGTGATGGTGAAATATATTATCACACATCACAGCCACATCACTAGATACAGGACCATTTCATGACTAAGTGCTGTGGTCACACAAAGCAGCAGGAGGCCTTGTTTATTGAGCATTTACTTTACAATGAAATCAATAAAGTCGCAGCTCTGCTGGATGTTTGTGCACTCAATAAACAAAAAGAGAGTAAGAGTCAGAGATCACAATAACACTGATCTGTACATACAGACCATTTACAGGAAGATTCATGATTCAGTTCATTCACAGAAGTGATAGCACTTATACTCAGCCAGGTTAAACAAATTACATATCGCAATGAATATGAATCTATCTGTCCGTCCGTCCGTCCGTCCATCTATCCATCTATCTATCTATCTATCTATCTATCTATCTATCTATCTATCTATCTATCCATCCATCCATCCATCCATCCATCCATCCGTCTGTCTATAAAAGATACTTCAGGGTTTCACACAGTAAAGAAGTGATTCTGTAAACATTGCTAAAGCTTGTTTTGACAGCTGATCCAGCTGAGCAGCACGTCATCAGTACTCTCACGGTGACGCTACTGACCCAAAGATTTCTCATTTGGCAAAATCGCCTCCTCTGTCCTCACGTCTCTCATTTAATTCCTCGCCTGGAGGAGCTAAGAGGCGAGGAAACGACGCAGGCTCGATGATCCCTGCAGACTGAGCCGTGGTGGTTAATACTGTGATGTGTTCACTGTCATTACAGGGCCGATATGTGCAGGGCTGTAACCGACTCTCAGTTCTGTCTGTAGAATCAGATTCATCTGTTCAATATGAAGTTTTAAGTATTTTTAATTCATCAATCATGTTTCCAGACATCAACTTCCTTCTGTTTCGAACCGCGTCACCGTCGCTTTAATGAAATGTAACAAACAGGTTTACAGCCTGCCGTGTTGTTGCTCCTGCAGCTCTGTGCACAATGATTGCAGGAGTAAGGAGAGGGCTTTGTTCATACCTGCCAGGTAAAAATGACGATGTTTCCTGTGTTTCTCGGTGTTGTTCAGAGTGGGTCATGGAGGTGTCGTCTCACAGCCTCTTCCTGCTGCAGCAGCTCAACGTCCAGAGAGAGTTCGGCTTCCTGTGCGACTGCACCGTCGCCATCGGGAACGTCTACTTCAAAGCTCACCGCGCCGTGCTGGCCGCCTTCTCCAACTACTTTAAGATGATCTTCATCCACCAGTCCAGGTCAGGTAACACGAACACCTGAGCCTGCAGGTGGTTTCTTTATGATCTCTCTCAGGATCTTTTGTTCCTCTTGTTCCACTGTGAGATTATTTAAGGTTGTATTTAGAGAAGGATTCAGACCCAGGAAAAAAGTGCAACCTTTGAGACACTGAAATACAATCCAGGAAGTCTAGTGATTAGATGCACTGATAAAGCTTAATAATACAATCAAAGAGCCACACTTCATCATGACACACTCGATCCCAGCAGGAGTATCATGTGATCCCCACACAGGCTCCTACAGGAGGACATTGTGTTAAAGGGAAAGCCAGGTTCGACCCGTTTGCAGACGATACTACTTTGTATTGTTGAGTTCTTAAACCCATCATGACTATGTTTTCAGGCAGGTTTAAAGACGGCCTGAAGTTTCCATTTTTGCCTGAGTGTCAGTGAAAACATCTTCACTGTAATCAGAACAACACAAAGTGTGAGGCAGAAGCAGAGCGATTACCTGACAGTCCTCAAACAGGGCAAACAAACCCGTCGTTCTGATTGTCTCGTGTGTCTGTGTGTCCTCAGCGAGTGCATAAAGATCCAGCCCACAGACATCCAGCCGGACGTCTTCAGCTACCTGCTGCACATCATGTACACCGGCATGTGTCCCAAACAGCCCGTGGACCAGAGCCGGCTGCAGGACGGCATCAAGTTCCTCCACGCCTACCAGCTGTGCCGGAAACCGGGCGAGGGCGCCGCAGACGCTGCCACCGATGTAGTCCGCATGTCCAACCTATATGGCATCCAGATCTCTTCCCAGCTGGCCAATAAGGACACCCCCGGAGTCCCCAAGTCCACCACGATGTCCCGTGGCGCCCCGGAGGACGGACGCTCATCAGGCCGGGGGGGGCGGTCCAGCTCCCAGCTGTCTCTAGCTGTAGGCCTGGAGGGGGTCCCTTCAGACCACCAGGCATCCGCACTACGCAACGTCTGCTCCGTGGCCTCCGGAGATGACTCGGACATCTCGACTCGCATCAAGCAGGAGCGTTTAGAGGAGGAGGAGGACGGCGAGGGAGAGGAGGGGCAGGGGGCGGGGTCTCCGTCTCAGGGTAGCAGTCCCAGCCAGGGCCTCCTGTTCAAAGACCGGCCCCTGGTCCTGCTGTGTCCCCGCTGTGGAGAGCGCTGCTCCTCCCCCGAGGGACTACGAGAGCACCTGTTCAGCCACGCCCTCGACCCCGCCCGCCTGATGGAGGGGCTGTCACAGGGCGGCGAGCTGGACACCGGCGTGGAGGAGGGGCCTCCGGGGACCCAGGAGCAGCTTGACGCAGGGTGTCTGGAGGAGGCACTGAGGCAGAGCCAGGCACTTGCTAACCAGCTGGCCGCAGAGCTGAGGAGGAGCCGGGGGGGAGGAGGCGGAGGAGGGAGCAGCCCCGCCCCCGCCGCCCTGCACTCACGTAAACGAAAGATTGCCTGCGCCGTCTGCAGCCTGCGCTTCTCCCACAAGAGCCAGCTGCAGGAACACATGTACACCCACACCGGAAAACCATCCCGCTACCACCGCTACAACCGCCTCTGCAGCCAGCTCTTCCAGGCCTCCGCCCACTTCTGCGAGGGTGCCGCAGAGCCTGGGGGCGGGGCCTCAACTGGCGCCGCCTCACTCTCTGAGGAGCCCAACAGGGACACTCAGGACAACGGCAGCTCCTGCTACTCCCTGGACTCTGAGATCTCCCAAGAGAGCGTGGATGGTGTGCCTGTCGAGTGATCAGGGGAGTGACGTCATCAGGGGAGTGACGTCGTCTGGGGAGTGATGTCACAGGGGAGTTATGTCATGTGATAACAGGTGTTTGTGTTGTGTGGGAGAGAAAAGACGTTTGTGTTGTTGCTCTGTTTGTGTCTCTGCTGCTGTCTGATGGTCCCGTACCTGTGCAGGTGTGTGTGTGTGTGTGTGTGTGTGTATGTGTGGTTCAGTCATGTGATCATAGTGTGGTGCTGTGGTCATCAGCTGTGACGCTCAGATTGTTGGTTTCACAAGTTTTGGATCACAAACTTCAGCAGAGCTGCAACAGGAAGTCGATTATTGATTATTTGATCAGCAGAAGAAAAATCTGAAACTAATTTAAAAATCATTCAAATGTTTTGAGTCTTTGTGAGAGAAGTCGAGTTTATCTAATGTGAATATTTTCTGTTTTTATTTTTTATTTAATATTTTAATCTTCTCTGTTTACTCTGCTCTGCTGGTCAAACAAACGAGACATTTAAAGACGTCTCTGTTAGCTCGGATGGACGATTTGCAGACGATTAAACACTGAATCCAGAAGATAATCAGCTGATCAATAATTAAAATAATAGTTGCTGCTCGGCCCTCTCGCGTCCTGCTGAGAATTTCTTTTTCTGTTCATCTTTGTGCAAATCGCTGTGCAGACTGAATCCTGATCTTCCACACTCACCAGCGGACAGTGAACGCCTCGTGCTCAAACGTGAGGTGGCCCAGCGGACAGTGAACGCCTCGTGCTCAAAGGTGAGGTGGACCAGCGGACAGTGAACGCCTCGTGCTCAAACGTGAGGTGGACCAGCGGACAGTGAACGCCTCGTGCTGAAACGTCAGGTGGACCAGCGGACAGTGAACGCCTCGTGCTGAAACGTCAAGTGGGCCATGTGTGTAAAGGTTGCACTGTTCCTTTAATGTGATGTCAGAGTAAAGCTGTGGCCGTGTGTTCAAACAAGAACAGGAAGTGTTGAGAGCAGCAGCAGTGCCTTCGTGATGCTTTCGATGGTTCGTTTGTGTTGTCAGTAAATCAGAGCTTCGGGACAATCTGAGAGAAGAAGAAAGACGATCCGTCCACCAGCTTTTTTTACACCAACATGTTGGTTTTGTAGACACCTGAACCTTCAGACTTTCCACCTGAAGCTTCAGATGATTCCAGTAGAAAAGAACCTTTAAAGGACCATTCCGTGTTTTTGATGGAGACTTATTTTCCTTCCTTCTGCTCAGTTTGTTGGTTTCTCGTCATGTCTGATTGAGTTTCAGTCAATCAACAGCTTTCAAACAGAAAAGACCACAAAGTGCATAAAAACAATGACCAGCAGTTAAAGGGATAGTTCTGTATTTTGAAGTGAGTGTGTATTAATGGTCAGTGTGCACGGTCAGCACGGCTCCTGTTTGGAGACAGAAGCTAAGCTATGTAGAATTCAGTATCAGTGTTAGTGTACGCTGTATTTCTGAATCATTTGCACACTGAGGATTAATCAGTTTATAATCTATGAAACTATCCCTTTAAACTCATCTGAAGAAGGAAGTGAAATAAAAACAAAGATGGCGTCATGGAGGAAGTCGCCTGTGACACGTATAAACAAACCTGCTTTTTATTTATGAGTGAACGTTCTGGGCTACAGGATGTTATTTTATTTTGAAAGTTTCACCAGGTGGAACAAATCAGTTATGTTCCTTTAAATGGACAGCTGTCTGTGTCACATGACCAGTTATTGATTAGTGATTGACGCGTGTGTGATGGACAGTCGTGACGTCATCTTCATTCTGTGTTCACTGTAAAAAATACAAACAGGAAGTTGTGTGTCACATGTTCTGTACATAGATGTCTGTTTTTCATTGATGGAACAACAAAGTTTTGTAAATAAATGTTTTTTCCACCAATCAGACGACAGCTCTGAGCCTGAAGTCTGTCGATCACGTGACCTCTGTTGTTCACGTGACCTTTGTCGATCACATGACCTTTGTCGATCATGTGACCTTTGTCAATCAGGTGACCTTTGTCGATCAGGTGACCTCTGACAGGAAACTCTTTAAATCACTTAAACACAAAATAAAAATATGACTCAGATAATCTGACACAGCCCGCTGAGTCCGACAGCAGCACCTGGACACACCTGGACACACCTGAACACACCTGGACACACCTGAACACACCTGGACACACCTGGACACACCTGGACAGTAAAAAAACAACATGAGGACAAAAATGACTTTTTAGAAAATTTAGGGAATAAAAAAGAAAAATAAATTTTGGTTTAACAATTAAAAATAAAAAGTGAAAATCCAAATTAAAAATGTTCTTTCAGTCGAATTACTTCTTGTTTTAAATAACATAATTATTTCACAGGTGAGGTTCCATCATTAAACACATATCTGAGGAACAGTTTAAACTTAAATGAGCAGCTTTAATCTGAAATTCAGTCTCGTTTCCTGTCGACTCTCTGCAGTAACTAACTCTGTCCAGCAGGCGTCAGCAGAGAGCTGAGCGCACAAACTGTCCCGAAGCCTTCTGGGAAACAGAGTATTAATGCTGACATGGGTCCTCCAGCAGGACAGGATATAAAGATTGTGTACTTTCAAAATAAAACATCCAGAGGAGTCCCAGCGTGGTTAAATCAGAGACACTGAACAGCTTACATACATTATGAAGCTTTAAACGTTTTCACACTCATGTTTCTCCTTGTTCTGTGAGGAGTGATTTCTGTGATATGACCTCGCCTCACCTCGCCCTGTCTCATCTGTGTCCTTCACATTCTCTTTTACCTGTAACACTGACATCACCTCGGGAACAGGTTTCATCGTGAGGTGTGAAGGAGAACCATCACTTTAATGATGACGATCAAGAGTCCTCGTGCTGATCTGTTTCTGTTCTACAGAAACATGATCTTTAAGAGCAGCACAGACTGCACGTCTCACGTCTCAGAGAGAGTTATGATCCGGAGGCCTCCGCTTTGTTTCAGCGTCCTCGGTCGAACGTCGTCTCTGGTTCTGCTCAGTTTCAGTTCTGTCTGTTTCCTGTCTGCACCTGAACGCCTCCAGCTTCAGCCAGGAGACCAAACCTGGTGACGGAGGGCGGACGGACAGAACTTTGACTTTGTCCCACGCTCATTGAACGCACCATCAGAGGGCAGATTCTGCGGAGGAGACAGAGCAGACTCCCTGACCTCCTGATGACCTCCTGATAACCGCCTGATGCCCTCCTTGCTTCTGAGACTGTTGGGCGTCTGGAGGAGGCGTGTGTACATATAAACACGTTTACATGTTTACATGTTGTAAACATGTAAACAAACATTTCACCAACAGGTGAGCGAGCGAGCTCAATGAAAGCTGCTGAAGTTAGATGTAGTGTCTCGTTAAATCCTTTAACTGTTTTTTTTAATTTAAATCAAACAGAGTCAAAGAAGGACAGGATGGATGTACGAGTCTTTTCAAAATAAAAGTCTCTCACAGTTTCGAGTTTGAAAAAGGGTCATTTAAATGTTTCTTTCGTTGAACTCGTCTGTTCGACGTTTCAAACTTGAAAACAAAAACAAAAAGATGAAACTGATTAAATGTAAAAGTTTAAATGAAACTTTATTGATCATGTCGTGTGAGCAGCTCAGAGGGCGGAGACGTGACCAATCAAACGCATATTAACATAATAACATACAGTGTGTTGGATACATGGGTCACATGTTTGGTCACTTCCTGTCGTCTCCAGTCACAGCAGGAAACAGCTGGTGTGTGTCTGTTTCCATGACGATGCCCTCTGACCCCTGAGCAAGCAGAGCGGCTGTTTATTCTTCATCCTGCTGAACACACAGAGGCAGCGTGACCCTGAGCGCAGGCTGACAGGCACAGGGTTATTATGGCTGTGTTATTGGTGCAGCTGATGGAGTCATGTGATCATCATTAAAGTCACATCGTTAATCAAGGTCAGAGGTCAACAGAGAGAAACATGTTAATGAATATTATGAAGTGTTTGTTGATGTTTCTTCTTCACTGATGATTACTCACAACACAAACAGGAAGCGTCTGAACGTCCTGTGACGTGGTGAGGAGAGACCTGATGTAAAGAGTCGGGCTGAGGAGACGAAGCTGGGATTTCATAATCAAAGAGTTTTATTGGTTCGTGAGGAGCTGCTGCAGGTTTACCTGTTTCCTGTTCACCTGCTCGGCCGGTCCTTCAGGAGGAAACGCTGAGCGCTCTGCACCGTGTTCTGAAACCAACGAAGAAGAATGGACCCACAGGAAGAACAAAGGATGACACAATAATAAATCATAATAAAATAAGTATGTTCAGTATCTGAGGTCGTTCCCTGTAAACCGTCACACACAGCTCATCCTCGGCCGGCTGCTCTGAAGTTTCATCTGGATTAAAATGATCACGATTTGGAGAAACTGTTTTTTTCTACCCAGGATCACATAATCCAGCTTCCTGTTGTCCTGGTTTTTCAAAATAAAACTGGATAGGATCAACTTTATCCAGATACTGACTTTTAATAATTACCAGCACTGAATGTGAGTACACACTACATACTTTGTCCACAGGGGGCGAAACACTTAATGTTTGATGTTGATGCTGCTCGGTGGGTCATTTTACAGACCCTGTCGAGGATGATACTTGACAGTGAGATTGACAGGCGGGTCGGCGTAAGCAGTAATGCAGGTGTTGTACCGGACCGTCGTCGTGAAGGGGGAGCTGAGCCAGTCGATCTACGTTCCAACCCTCACCTGTGGTCACGAGCTCTGGGTAGTGACGGAAAGAATGAGGTCGTGGACACAAGCGGCTGAAATGAGTTTCCTCTGCAGGGTGTCTGGACTCAGCCTTGGATGGATGGATGGATGGATGGATGGATGGATGGATGGATGGATGGAGACAGAATCCTGACCCTGCATCCAACCCTAATGTCGTCTTCACCTGCTGTACCTGCAGTCTGACTCTGTAAACCTGGTTTTGTTGGATCACATGTAGAGTCGTCCCTCTGCTGGGATCGTCCTGATGTCAGGGTTAGGGTTAAGTTCAGGTTCAGGTCTGATCAGGTAAAAACAAACTGATCATATAATCTGTTTCATAGATCTGATCAAATCTGACAGCTTTAGCCTGATCAGACGACCTTTGAACCCCCGGGCCCTGAGCTCCAAACCAACACAACAGTAAACAGTTGATCTGATGTCCTCAGTCGCTCAGACATGCGTGTGCTCAAACACACGTATGAGCTTTTAATTTGAAGTTACAGACACAACAGGATGATGACCGTACCTCCATGAGCATGGCCACCGTCATTGGCCCCACCCCTCCTGGAACAGGTGTGATGAATCCTGCTCTCTGACTGGCCGAGGCGTAGTGGACGTCTCCCACCACCCGTTTACCGCTCGCCTTCGTCTCGTCTGACAGGGAGGATGACACAGAGGTCAAAGGTCACACAGGCACATGAATGGTCACTTGAAGCAACACCTGTTCAAACCTTTCATCAGACAGGTGTTTGCACAGGTAGCTGTCTCTGTCTTCTCCTCTCTCTCAGCAGCTCGCCAAATTAAAAGCTGCTGTCAGAGTTTAATCAGGATACTAACCCCCCCAGGTACACACACCTGTGTGTATCAACGCTGTGTAGCATCGGTGTGTAGCATCGGTGTGTTGCAACGGTGTGTAGCATCGGTGTGTAGCAACGGTGTGTAGCATCGGTGTGTAGCATCGGTGTGTAGCATCGGTGTGTAGCATCGGTG